>NW_010330225.1:0-221 GCF_000700745.2 Antrostomus carolinensis
GATGAAGGGGGGCCGCTGCCTCCCACCGCCTTTGTCTCCCTGCCGCCAGCCCCCAGGGCCTGCGAAGGACGGGGCTGCGGGGCGGGGGGCCCCATCCTCGTCCCTGTTCCTGTCCCCATCCCTGCCCCCTGCTGTCCCTTGTCTCCATCCCTGTCCCTTGTCCCTGTCGGTTTCCTGCCACTTTCTCCTGTCCCTGCCCTTGTTCCCTGTTCCTTGTCCCC
>NW_010330225.1:392-668 GCF_000700745.2 Antrostomus carolinensis
TTCCTCTTCCCTCTCCCTTTTCCCACCTTCTCTCCCTTTCCCATCTCCCTGTCCCCATCCCTGTCCCCAGAGAAGCACCGTGACCTTCGCAGCCCACAACAATAACGGAGCTCGTGGCGGTGCATTGTTCCCTGCCAGAGCCCCCACTCCCCACTTCCCCTCCCCACACTCCGCTGCCGCCCGCCCTGGAGCAGGATGAGGCCCCGGTGCTGCGGGCCTGGCTCTCCCTGGGGTTATGCTGGATGGGGGTTGGTGGGTGAAAACGGGACCTGGCTG
>NW_010330225.1:862-1064 GCF_000700745.2 Antrostomus carolinensis
GGGCCAGCCCCCTGGCCCTGTGGGTCCCAGCCATGTCTGCTCCTTCAGCCGTGTTGGGGCCATCACTGTGTCACATCGGGCTAGTGTGCCCCTGCTCACTGCTTTGTGTGGCACCCCATAGCCCAGGGTACCCCATAGCCCACAGCATCCCATAGCTCACAGCATCCCAGAGCATCCCAGAGCATCCCACAGCCCTGGGTAC
>NW_010330226.1:0-1610 GCF_000700745.2 Antrostomus carolinensis
TGTCTGCTGCGCTCCCTCTGGCAGCAGTCCAGGTAACTGATGCAGATCTCCTGGGGGCAAAGAGAAACAAGCCGGGCTGAGAGCTGCTGCCCACAAACCCAGAGCAGTGACGGCTTCACAGAACACAGAACTGCCCAGATTGGAAAAGACCTTCAAGATCATCGAGTCCAACCATGAACCCAACACTGACAAGTCCCCTATGACTAACCCATGTCCCTCAGCACTATGTCTACACGACTCTTCAATCCCTCCAGGGATGGGGACTCCACCACTGCCCTGGACAACCCCTTCCAATGCCTGACAACCCTTGCAGCAAAGAAATTCTTCCTCACATCCCATCTCAACTGCCCTTGGGGCAACTTGAGGCCATTTCCTCTTGTCCTGTCCCTTGGTCCTTGGTTGAACAGACCCACCCCCACCTCTCTCCACCCTCCTCCAAGGGACTTGCACAGAGCCACAAGGTCTCCCCTCAGCCTCCTTTTCTCCAGCCTCAACACCCCCAGTTCCCTCAGCCACAAGGGAACTCAGCACACTTGTGCTCCAGACCCTTCCCCAGCTCCGTTGCCCTTCTCTGGACACGCTCCAGCACCTCCATGTCCTTCTTGGACTCAGGGGCCCAACACTGAACCCAGCACTCCAGCTGTGGCCTCACCAGTGCCCAGGACAGGGGGAAGAGAACTTCCCTGGTCCTACTGACCCCTGGTTTGTACTGGTCCCTCTCTGAGACAGGCAGAAACGTGGGGTCTGGCACCCCCCACATGGGACGAGGCATCAATTCCTCTGCCAGGACAATGCAAGGTAGGGGGCTGGGGATACAGAGACACAATCTGCTCTGCCAAGGTGCTGTGCCACCCCAGGTTCATCTGGACTCCACTGTCTCACCTCTCCTGCTTCAATATCCTCCAGAGCTGTCAGATGCAGGAGGAAGTTGTTTTCTGGGAAGGATGTCTCGGCATTGGGGATGCAGCTGTGGTTACCTACAGAGAAGATGGGATGCAGCTGTGAGGTCACCTCCAGCGGAAGGAGAAGGCAGAGTCAGAGACCCCACACAGCCCACAGGGCTCCTGCCTGCCCTTCTGTGTGGCCCAGCCACGTGAGAACCAGTGTCTCCAACTGGGAGGGCCACTGCTTGGCTAAGGGTAAGGCAGCACAATGCTGCAGCCACTCCATCTACCTTGGGGACACCAGTGTGACACTCTCCACTCACACTAGGAACCAGGGTGCAGGGCCAGGGCTCCCCCTTAGACCCACAAAAACCACTCAGAGAGAAAAAAACTGTCCTGGATCAACCCCAGGGATGCCCAGCACCATCCCCTGCTTCCAGGGGATGAAGGAAGGATGCACAGGGCTGTACTTCTGCCCCACTTCCCAGTTCTCCCAGCAGCCAGTCCCCAGGCTCTGCATGTCCCCACTCTGTCGTTAACACTCAAGAATGAAAGAAACCTTGAGGTGCTGGGACATGGACCAGCCAAGAAAGGCTCCTGCCCTTAATGGTTTGTTCAGCTCCATTTTGCTCAGAGAAGGATGGAGATCACAGAATTACAGAATCCCAGAATGGTGGGGTTGGAAGGGATCTCAGAAGATCATCCAGTCCAACCCCCCTGACAAAG
>NW_010330227.1:0-5515 GCF_000700745.2 Antrostomus carolinensis
ATAATAATAACGAGTAGCACGTGGGTTTGTTTTTCATTTTAAGCTGGTAAACATGAAGTTTCCCTCTAAACAAATTGAGTCTCAAAGAAAATTGACAGCACTTGCCTGGGCCAGAGCTTGAGGAAGAGTTTGCTGATAAATGATAGCTACACAAAGGGGTTTTTAATCTGTCTCTTCTGACTCCATTTGTATGCAGGAGGCGTTCACTCTCATGCTGAAGGTTATTCTATTTTTAACACCCTGCCACTGCACTCTTCTTTTTTTTTTTCCCTATTTTTTTTTTTTTTAAGGAGAGAGAAATTCCATAAAGTACAAAATATTTTCTTCCCAATATCAATTAAGAGAGTAACTTTTTTTAAAAAAATAACAAAAACCCAACTTATATGAGTAACACACACCCCAGAGCAGGTTCTGCTTCTTGACACACATGATTTTGGCAGCAATTACAGCCCTTTTCTGAATTCTTCTGCTGGCCATCATTTATTTCCACAAAGTTGCCTCCTCGGAAGGGTTTTGTGTCGTGTTTTCAACTTCTTGCTTGATAAGTCCAAAAAAATTGGTGAAGGTGGGGGCAGAAAATTGGTGGAGCCACCAAATTGGGGGGAAGGTTTAGAGGAGAAGCCATATGAGGAGAAGCTGAAGTCACTTGGATTGTTGAGCCTGGAGAAGAGGAGAAGAGAGGAGATCTTGGACAAGATCTCGCCTGGAGAAGAGGAGACTGAGAGGAGATCTCAGGGTCTACAAGAAAGCTGAGGAGGGACTTTTTATAAGGGCAGTTAGTGATAGAACAAGGGGAAATGGGTTTAAACTGGAAGAGGGGAGGTTTAGATTAGATATGCTGAAGCACAGAGTCATGACTTCATGACATTAGGTTGCCCAAGGAAGTTGTAGATGCCCCCTCCCTGGAAGTGTTGAAGGCCAGGTTGGATGAGGCTTTGAGCAACCTGGTCTAGTGGAAGGTGTCCCTGCTGCTGGCAGGGGGGTTGGGACTGGATGAGCTTTAAGGTCCCTTCCAACCCAAACCATTCTATGGTTCTATGATCTTCTCATGGTCTAGAACTTCCTCCCAAGGGGCAGAGAAGGGGCAGGCGTTGATCTCTTCTCTCTGGCCACCAACGAATGCCAGGAGCAGAGGGAATGGCAGGAAGATGTGTCAGGGGAGGGTGAGGTTGGCCATGAGGAAAAGGTTCTTGAGGCACCCAGAGGGTGGTGGAGCACTGGAACAGGCTCCCCAGGGAGGTGCTCATGGCACCAAGCCTGACAAGATTCCAGCAGCACTTGGCCAAGGCCCTCAGGGACATGGTGTGAATGTTGGGATTGTCCTGTGCAGGGACAGGAGTTGGACTCCATCATCCTGGTGGGTCCAACTCACAATATTCCATGATTCTATAAGTAATCCAAGACAACTACAGCGAGGAGGAGGAGGAGGAGGAAGGTAGCTCCTGCTGGGAGAAGATGGGCAACAACCCCTGGCGTTATCTGCCCATGCAATTTTGAGACACTGGCCTGAGTGTGTGAGCAGAATCTGTATTTTTCTAGATTTGATTTGTTTTGGGTGGTTTTTTTCTGTATCTTACAAAGACTAGATGGTCTAATCTAGTTTGGGAAGAGATTGTACCAACAGCCTGGATCTTAATCCTACTTGAGAGTATAGCCCCCACCCCTCAAAATAAAAATGAAGTGGCCAAACCTATGTAAAACTGTCAATAATCACAAAAATTATTGGGTTTTGTTGGCTTTTTCTGTAAAAACTGGGCTTTCTGTGAAAGGAACATTGAGCATCACAAACCTTACTCCTGTTCCACCCGCCCACTTTTATAAAGGATCTTTTTATTTCAGGAATTCATAGGGTTTGGGTGGTTTTTTGGGGTTTGTTTTTTTTTTTGCTGGATGCCCCTTGGATATGGAGAAATATCCTACGAGCTGTGAAAATGCCCTGTCCTGAACTCAACTGATCAAGAAGAGTAGATTTATAATTTATTATAAATTAATCTGCTTTCCTACCTGCACTGAAAAAAAAAACCACCCCTCTCAGCCCATCCTCCCAACAGGACAAAAACCTCTTTTTATTTGCGTTACATGAAACTAAATTGCTTTTAAGTTTAGTGGGAATTGAAAGACCAAAAAAATTCCTTTAAAAAAAAAAATAAAAGAGAGACTTCAAAGAGGCAGCTTCACAGTAATAATGTAGTGATTGCTGATTAGTTAGGTTAATTAGATAGTTACATCAACTAAGCGTGACTGACGTGGATGGTTTGCTGTATTCCTGCTAGCAAGATGGTGTGCATAGAGTTTAAGTTAGATTTACAACGAGGATTAAATTGCTATTGGGAAGGGTTTTCCATGTTCTGTTTTCTGGGGATAACCAGCTTGATTAATCTAATGAATTTTTCATACAGAAGGATTGAAGACCTTGTTGTGGGAGATGGGTAGGACAGCGATAGTCATCAGGTCTGGCCAAGGTAAGACCATATAAGACCAAACTTGCTTTTGAAAACAAATATCCTACAAATCCAAGTCTTTTTAGGTCAAGACTTGAGGGATGACATCCTGTTTTCAACAGCTACAAATGTTTTCTTTTAAGAGAAATTTAGAGAATTTGAAAATAAGAGAAATAATTAAGAGAAATTAAGAGAAATTAAGAGAAATTAAGAGAAAGTAGAAATTAAGAGAAATTATTAAGAGAAATTTAGAGAAATTAAGAGAAATTAAGAGAAATTAAGAGAAATTAAGAAATTAAATTAAGAGAATTTCTGAATTCTCTTAAACTTGACTAAATTCATGTGTTTGTACGTGTTGGGTTGATGGTCTCTCTGGTAGCGGTCAATATTGAAAGACCTTCTGCTGGTCCTCTGCTTTCTTCCTCCAAAACGAGGCGTAAAAATGAAGTTGGTGCAGAATTTGCCTGGTGTTTTTTACTCCAAGTGATTTGGGCTGTGGTTGAATTTGCAAGTGGAAGGGTCTCTGAACTATTTATCTCCATCCCTCCTTTTCCTCCCCTTCCTTTCTGCAAAATCAACGTTTCATTTCATTTCTGAATTTGCACTGTCAATATTGAAAAGCTGAGGGCTCTTCATTAAATAGTGATATGACTTTTTTTTGTCGGGGGGGGTTGTTGAATTTTCTTCCAAAACACTAACAAAAAGGTTCAATTGCTTAGTCAGCAGGATTTATTCTTTTGCAAGAGGAACCTCTTGAACTTTTCTGCAGTTTTTTTTCCACCTTCTCAATATTTTCACTGTTTAAACCAATTCTTACCTCCGTTGTATTTTCTTCATCTAATTACTCAGCTTAACTTTATATTCTGCAGTCCATGTCTCTTCCATGCTCCAGCGCGTTACAAATTATTTTAAAGGTTTAGAAGATCTTTTGCAAAGCCTTTGGGGTTGAACATGGGAGCTGTGAATAATTCTGACTTTTTTTTTTTTCCCCCTACGTGACAGAAGTGTGACAAATATGTTTTCTTATCAAAGCTCCTTTTTTTTTTAAAAAAAAAAAACAAAAAAAAGTAAGAACATCAAATGAACTAGTAGGAAATCTAATTAATTTTTCATCATGTACAGAGTCTCTGGCATAATTAGCAGAGTTGAGATTCCCCACAAGCCAAAAAAAAAATATATAAAAAATAAAAAAAAAATCATCTGTGCCATGAATATTCATGTCGAGTGGAAACAGCAAGAATTTAGGGGCAAATGTCAATTTTCATTGACTTTGGGAAATGATTGGAGATGCAGTAGGTTAACCACCCGCCGTGCTGTTACGTGGCGTTGGGGGTGGCCGTCTCTGGAGAAGACACTGCAACTGGTAACATGTTTTTTTATTGGAAAAAAAAATTTAAAAAAAAGTCACAAAAACCTGTTTGAAATGAGAAATTTCCAAGGGAGTTGCAGCTCTGTGAGGTTGTGCTTATCCTAAAATGGTTTTTCACAGATAAACGATGGTTTGAACCATGGATGAAAGCTCCTTGGGTTGTTAACAACCCATTGTCTTTTTGCCCTTAGCTGGTTTTTAGCGAAATCTTTGACTTCTAAACTTTCATCTGTTTAATATTTGGTATTTATCTATTTTATATATTATATACAGCACCATCATGTTGTTTGGATTCTTGTGCAAACAATGACCAGAAATGTGATCCTGAACAATTTCAAGCTGTTTATGGTCTAAAAGCTTTTGGTCTATCTGCTACCTGGGAAATAAGCAATTTTACAGACTGAGAAATGAAATTATGTTCTTTATTAAATAACTGCTTTGCTTCAGTTTGATTCCCAGGAAGAATGTCTCCAAGTAGTTGAATTAAATCCAAGACATTTACAAACACTAAATACCGAGCTGAATAATCCATATTTTCATCCCCCCCCTAAAGAAATTGTTTTCTTGTTGTCATGGTATTCAAAGGAGATGAATTTTCAAATGAGGGGTAAAAAGATGGATATGGATATTTATTTCTTCTTCAAAAGCTCTTACCGTGGAAGGTTACGGTGACTTATTGCTTTGATGGCTTCGTGTAAAAGCTGGTCAAGGCAACAGGCATCAAGTGTCTGAAGGATACGGCTCAAGAAGTCATTTGCAAGTCCAAATCCTTCCACATGGTCTGTCCCATACGTTCTGCTGTATATAAATGTCTATATAGTGTTGAAGGTCAGGTTGGATGAGGCTTTGAGGAACCTGGATGAAGATGATCCAAGAGTTGGAGCATCTCTCTGGTGAAGAAAGGTTGAGGGAACTGTGCTTGTTGAGTTTGGAGAAGAGAAGGTTGTGGAGAGACCTCACTGTGACCTTCCAGTACCTGAAGGGGCTCCAGGAAGGCTGGGGAGGGACTTTGGCCAAGGGCAGGGAGTGACAGAACAAGGGGTGATGGCTTGAAAGTGTCAGAGGGGAGATGGAGATGAGATGTGATGGAGAAATTCTTTGGTGTGAAGGAGGTGAGCCAGTGTCCCAGGTTGCCCAGAGAAGCTGTGGCTGCTCCTCCCTGGAAGTGTTCTTGGCCAGGCTGGATGAGGCTTTGAGCAACCTGGTCTAGTGGAAGGTGTCCCTGCTGCTGGCAGGGGGGTTGGGACTGGATGAGCTTTGAGATCCTTCCCAACCCAAACCAGTTTGGGATTCTCTGATTCTATAAACAACTCCTGGTGTAAATGGGAAATTGGCTGCTGGGTTTTGAGTCGGGAGAGTGAATGGGAATTCCTGTCCCTTTCCAAGTTGGTGTGAAAATGTGATTGTTTGTTGATAACTTTAATGGGATGTAATTAAGTGTACTTACAGGACGAGGAAAGACCATATGGTCCCGCTTATTATAAGCTGATTTGACTTTTCCCAAGGATAATTAAAACCAACTGATGGATCTGCCATATTAACACCAACAGAAAAATGGAGTGTTCTTCCTCCAGGCTGATGCAGCACTAAGCTCACGAGCATGACAAGGAGATGCTGCTCGGTCACAGTTTCTGTTCCATTGATTTGTTAAATGACAGCTAGATGCCTTTGCAAAAAATAATGAAATGAAATGAAATGAAATGAA
>NW_010330228.1:0-241 GCF_000700745.2 Antrostomus carolinensis
AGCCAGCGCCCCCCAACCAGGGAGAGAGGATACACCCCACGAGGTAATCTCTGGTTTTTCCTTCAGGAACATGGAGAAGACATGAGTAAGTGGCATGGAAAACCCACCTCCTCCTTAGCAGCCAGGGTACGTGAACTAAAAAGAGGGACAGCTACCACAAGAAGCGCATCTAGAGTCAACATTGCTCCGGTCTCTCGCACACAGAACTCCAGACGGTACCAGAATGATAGTATGACTGATC
>NW_010330229.1:0-1197 GCF_000700745.2 Antrostomus carolinensis
CGGGTGCAGCCGTCTCGGCTGCCACGGGGACGGCTGCCACAAAAGCAGAGGGGTCTGCCAGGAAAGCCTTCACCTGCAAAAGGGGGGAAAAAAAACCTGGTAAATTCAAAGGAAACAAGCGTTCTGAAGGACTGAACCTTTGCAACCACAGAGGCAGCAGCTGCAGCTTGTCAGGAGCCAAACATGGGCTTGGATGAGGAGCCAGAGATTTCGGCCACACCACTCGATACCCAGGGGAGGAAGGAACAGCAGGTAACTCCCCTTTCTCCCACCTTTCACACACAACATAGAGAAGCCAGCGCCTCTTTCCAGGCCAGGTCCCTCACACACAGGCAGGTCTGAGTCCTCTCGGAGCAGGCGACGCACACGGGGTTTGTGTGGAAGTGCCCGGCTGTATTTTATCACCCCTCTGAGCAGTGGATCACTCTGCTGTTACCTTTTCAGCCAGCGGGAAGGTGTAGTCGGTCTCCACCGCCACGGCCAGGACCCGCTTGTACCCGTTGATGATGGAGTGGGGCACAGAAGCGATGGTCGGGTACCCAATCTGCAGACAGACGCTGGCAACGTTCCGCACACCCTGCAAGGAGAGACTCGTGTCTGTGCTCTGAGAGAGAACCTGGACTAGAGCCCGCAGCAGGTGACAGCGCATCTCCACCCTGCACAGTACCCAGGGACAGCGCAACGCACACGGGTAACACGGATCCAGTGGAATCAGACCTGGGTTTACATTACAAGGCCAGGCTGGATGAGGCTTTGAGCAACCTGGTCTAGTGGAAGGTGTCCCTGCTGCTGGCAGGGGGGTTGGGACTGGATGAGCTTTAAGGTCCCTTCCCACCCAAACCAGTCTGGGACTGTGTAGCAAATGGCCTCAAACACTTTCTGAAGTAGCTTCAGACGAAAAAGCTGACAGAAGGAGCTCCCTGACAGAGCACTTCTGCAGGGCACAGGGGAGCTCCTGGCTCTGCAGGACCCTACGGAAAATACCTCAGATGACACTCCATCCCGGGGCAGTGCTGGCTGTCACAGCAGCAAGGCAGCACCCAACAGGGACGGGCTGTGGTGCTCACCTCCAGGAAGCGCTTGTGCAAGGTGTCCTCGGTGATGTCCAGCACTTCGGGATTGTAAATGCTGCCATTGTCAAAGACCTGCTGGATCACCAACCCGAAGGAGAAGGGGGAGATGTTGAGCATGTTCAGC
>NW_010330229.1:1229-2581 GCF_000700745.2 Antrostomus carolinensis
CCAGTCTTGATGAGCTGCACGTCGCTCTGAAGAAACACGGGGAAAAGGAGTGAGTGTGTGTACAGCAACCCAGGCACATCAACACACGAGGACACAGACAGACACTCCCAGCAGCAAGAGATGGAACCAAAAGACCAAATGAGCACAACAAAAGCAGGTTCCAAGTTCAGCTCCCCAGGCTGAGAACACCCCAGACCACGCACGCGCGGAGAAAGGCAGCGCCCTTCCTGCAGGCAGCTCATCTGCACGTTCCTGCAGCGGAGCCTCCCGAGGCACCTGAGATCTGGTGGGAACTCAAATCCCCCCGCAGCAGTGGCACTGCTGGCACAGTATCTCAGCACTAACGGGAGCTTCAGTCTCTACAGCTCCCTCAACTGCCACCATCAGGGCCCTCCAGCCAAGGGAGAGCTTCAACAGCAGCAGCACACTGCTCACTGACCAGAATTTCAATGGTCCCTCTGGAAATCTTTGTGGTGATGCCCAAGGCCTGGAAGAAGGAGGTCTTCTCAGGTCCCAGACCAGTGTTCTGGGCTGGCACAGTCACATCACAAGGAGCAATAGCGCCGGCACGGGCAGCAGCTGGCACCTGGAGAAAGGGAAAACGAGAAGCTGAGGAAATGGACACCCCAGATCTGTCAGGATGGCAGCACCCCCCTCCTGAAGCGTTCCTCCAGGGTGGACACCACCCAGGCACACACAGGTGAGGCACAAGTTGAACTTGAGCAGTTTGCCAAAGGCTGCAGGGGCCGAGTTCCCAACCCTTGAAGACTCCTGATAACCAGGTGTCCCCCATGCAGATTCAGTTCTGTTTTTTATTCCCTATCTGCCAGCCCAGAGACGCCGTGAGGGCCGATCTCCCCTACCTTGTTAGCCAGCAGCATGTCCCGGATCTCAGTCAGATCCTCCTTGGTGAAAACAAAGCCCACGTTCCCCCGGATGTGAGGAAGCAGCCTGAGGGAAAGATGACAGCCTTCAGTTCTGCTTCTCAGACAACATCTCCATCTCCTCCCGGACAGAGGACCCAGGAGCACACTCAGACAGTGCTACCCACTTTTCTAAGGCAGGGTTGTTCTCCAGATGACCACGAATAGCTTTGCGCATCATGGTGTTCTTCCCCATCAGCACCACGGCCTTCCCACGCAGGGACATGCGGATCTGCTGCATCTGCTTGGATCCCACGTTGTCTGCTCCCACAATGAAACATTTTGGGTAATCATCCAGGAGTTGCTAGAGCAAGAAACAGACTGTAACTACACAGAGACACCTGACCGGGTGCACAGAACAACACTGCAACCACAACGTGTTAACAGGCACAGGAACTGTCAGGAGTCTGACAGCGCTCGGCCAAAGCC
>NW_010330230.1:0-5948 GCF_000700745.2 Antrostomus carolinensis
CCCAGGGAGGGTGTGGAGTCTCCTTCTCTGGAGACATTCAAGACCCGCCTGGACGCCTTCCTGTGTGATCTCATTTAGGTTCCTGCTCTGGCAGGGGGGTTGGACTGGATGATCTTTTGAGGTCCCTTCCAATCCCTGACATCCTGTGATTCTGTGTTGGTGGGGACGAGCGTGTCCTGGTGGTTGTCCTACATGTGCCACCCCCTGTCCCTGGAGGGGTGGTGGTGCATGGAGCACCTGAGGCTGAGTTAACCCTCATCCTTTGTCTGTCCCACTTCCCTCCTTGCAGGTCAGTGCCTATGGGTTCATCACCACCAACTACGAGCAGTTCTCAGACCACTACTATGAGCTGGAGAAGAAACCACTGGTGTTTTATGCCAACCACGACATGATGCTGGAGGCAGCGCTGTGGAGGAGCCTGCACCGAGCAGGAATCATGACCCTCTACCAGCGGTGAGGCTGGCTAGTGGTCCATGGGGACAAGTCCAAGGACTTCTGCGGCTCTTCTCTTTCCTGAAGGCCACCTTCTCCCTCCCAAGGGCTCTCCCCAGCTGGCCAGCCTGCCCAAGGAGCAGACCCTCTGCACCACAGCTGGCAGAGGTGGTAGTAAGGGGCAAGCTGAAGCTGGATATGGAAATGCTGCATTTCCTTGGAGATCTCTGGCAATTTGTTTCATGGTTCAACATGATTGAATGTGGCCTTTGGGGCACCAAGAAGCACCATGGCATGTGGCTGTGACCTCCCAGCCCCAAGAACACAGCTGGGAAGCACAGGAGGGGCAGGGTGATGCTGGAAGAGGATGTTGGAGATGTGTACATGTGACACCCTCTGGCTGGGAGATGCCCTTCACCTTGCCATCACACTCCAGCTTAAATGTGTTGTCACTGTGGTGGAACCACAACAAGTATAATGAATTCTCGGACTGGAGGGACTGAACACTAGGTCATCCAGCTCACAGGAAGATGGTGAGTTTGGAGACCACCTCCTTCCCGGACTGCAGAAGGCCTGAGCTCCAGCCAGCTCTGAGTTGATGTGTGCCACTTTCCAGAAGGATCTGTTTGCCTTCGCGATGAGCGGCGAAGCCAGCGGCTGGGCTGCCCTCTCCTGTGACAGACACACACTGTGCCCTGTCATTTTCCCCTTGTCTAGATCATGTTTTCAAACAAGGGTCTTAAAAGCCATCAGCTGAGAGCGGGGATACTGCAGCTCAGCTGGGACATCAGGAATGTGGCTGGCCTTTGAGCAGCCTGGAGATGAGAGCTGGCCGGCAGCGGTAGTGGGTTTGTTGGGGTTCTTGCACGAGGACCATGTGGTGCCCTAAGTGTTTTGAGAAGGAAGCCTCATGCCAGGTGGCTTAGGGAACCTTCTAGCTCGTTGGGTGAGTTTCAGTGATGGTCACACTTTTAATTCTTTTTCCTCCCCCTCAAAAAAAACCGAGGGAGGTGAAGGTCTGGAACCCTTCAGCCATCCCGTGTAAGCCAGCGCTGACAAGACCTGCTGGCCAGGTAACTCCAGCTGGTGGTGGCCAGAGGGTTGATAGGACACAGCAGTGGGAGCGGTGTAAGCTGAGACACTTTCCCACTTTGTGTAATTACATAAATGTTGAATGATTGTTTTCTTTTATGCCTGTGAATGAGGTGTGGGGGGGGAAGAGCCTCCAACCAGGGAACGGCCCCACAGTGGAGACCTGGGCTGGCAGGGAGGCTCGGGCGGATCTGTGGGAGCAGCTTTTCCACTCGGGATGCTGTTTGCTGGATGGCAGCTGGGGAGGAGCGGGCTGACAGCAGAGATGGTGAGAGAGAGCCTGGCTGTCAGCCAGGGAACCTCAAAACCCCCTCAAGCTCCCAGCTTTTGGCCAGTTCAAACAAGCACTTGGGACCATTAGCCTATAAGCCTGTTTCTGATGTAATCTCGAGCTTGGAGCCCATCTTGTGTTCCCAGGTCTCAAATTAACCTTTGTTTGCATCAGAGCCACCTTACAATGGTACCAAGGCAGCCTGTTAGGCCTGTTTTTTATTCAGAACCACTCAGCAAAACCATTTCTATGGCAAGAACGAGCCTGATCCTCACATCACCTGACTAGGATGGCATCAAAACCTCCTTGAACCAGCTCTGGCCAAGGCTCAGGTGACTCTGAACATGGCAATCAGCAGCACCCTGACGTGCACTGCACAAAAAGAACAGGTTTTAAAAACACGTGCTGTCATGGTGCAGCATCCTGCCAGGAATCACGTCCAGCTCTCAGAGGCAGAGCTGTCTGTGCAGATCAGGAACTGCTGCACACACGCTCCCTTCCCACCTCAAAAAGGGAGGTTTCTGGCCGGGGGTGTAGCCGAGCCCTGGAGTTAAACACTTACACTGAAGATTTCACATGGCAGGAGGACCTGGTTTTGCTAGGAAGGGTAAGCTCACAACTGCTTGAATTTCAGAAAGTGTTTTAAACCAATATCCTTTCTACCTGCTCCAAACCATTTCTGTTTAAGTAGATAACCTTTAAAAAAAAACCAACCCCAAAACAACACAACAAACCCACAAAACAACAAACAAACAAACAAACCAACTTCAACTCCCAGGATTTTCCATAACTTATTTTATTGTGAAACAGAAGACAGCAGGGAACCACTTTTTTTCTCCAGCCAGCTGCAGCTCAGGTCCTAGTAGAAAAAAACCACAATGTCAGAGCAAAGCAACTGTCAGCTGAAAAGCTCCTGATGTGCACGATTTATTCATGAGTGCAGGTCTCAGGATACAAAAACCTGCTCCCACCCAAGCCAATGGCAGTAGCACCAAATTCTCTTTGGCTTTACTGCAAACTTACCAATGATGTGGGATGAATGTGGGAGCAGCGAGGAGGAGCCTGAGGTTACCCACAGGTGCCCATTTTACACCCTTTCAAATGACGCATCAGTGGCCATTTGCAGATCCCACTCCAATCAATCTCCTGGAGCTGGGAGGCACCACAAAGCAATGCTTTAACAGCTTTCCTCAACAAGTCTGCTCTGAAACAATTCCTGCCCCGCTCTATTCTCAAAAGCACTGAGTAGTTTTTACTTTTCCTATTTATCACCAGGCTGCCTCCTCACTTTTTCCCCTTACTCCTCGGAAGCCAAAAGCCTCAGGTGCTCTTCCCAGAACTACTCAGAACACAGTTGTACTGACAGAGCAGCCACTCTGACTGCTGCTCTGTAGTACCATCCTCTCCCCTTCAGCACACCAACCTGGCTTTCTGAAGTCCAACGTTGCCAAGTTTGCAGATTCAGCCTGTCAGTGAGTGTTACTGATCTTCTGCAAATAAATACAAATTCTGTTAAATAAAGCATAACGCTATTTAGCAGAATGCAGCTGTCAGCTACCTGAAGACAAAGTGCTGTTAGAATGTGTGTGTTCAGTGACTGTACATCAGGTGAGATAAAAATGCATTTCTTATCTGCCCTTCAACCTGCCACTGTGCCCCACTCTTTGGACAGGAAACTTCAAAGCTCTTCACAGACCTAAACTGTCGGATGACAAGAGCAGGCAGCACTCACAGTCCCTGCGCTGAGCTCTGGAGAGCTGGCTGCTGAACAGCCTGGGCGATGGGACAGTGTGGCTGCTGCAGTGGCACATCACAGGGGCAGGAGGAAAGGGGACAGAGGCTGCTGGTGCCCTACTGGTGCCACTGGTGTCATCTGAGTGTTTGCAAGGGTAGGAGACCCGCGGGGGGGAAATACGTAAGCCTCAGTGGACAATTTTCTCCCTCACAGCTGAGTTGTCAGACAGGGATAACAGCACATCACAGGCTCAGTTCCTCTCCTGCCCTTGGCTATAGAAACTCCTCAAGTTGTCCAGAATTACATACAGCCAAGACATCCAGACACTGACATGCCAATGACCGGTGTTCTTCCTGATGACTAGTATTTTTCCTGGTAAGCCTTCAAAGACGAGGTATTCCGCTCATTAGATGAGTCATGCCGCCTACAGATCTGCCATACAATTAATAAATTCAAAACCAGCAGTGTGCAATACTCAAGAATTCTCTTACCAGGCTGAAGCCCAACTTAGCAGCTGCCCTCTTGCCAAAGCTGTCTTCGGGAGATGGCACAACCCCCGGATTCAGCAGGACAACTTCCTCCTAAATACAAGTTGCATCGAACACCGTTAGCAACCATCCTTCAAATTGTCTGTCTGCTCGTTTCTTGTCCTCCCCTTCTGACAAAAACCAGCACTGGGTCACAGAGCAAGAATTAAAGAGAGGAAGCTTTCCTCTCAGAGAGAAGCAATTTTTGTCGCACAAACTTAGTGGAAAGAGACAAAAGAATGTGTTTGCCAGTAAGTTGTCTCACTCAGAGAAAAGAAACTTTGGGAGGTGGATGCTATTTAAATCCTTGCTTAGGAAAAAACCAAACCTGCCAGCTCTGAGACTTTGGTGGTTTAGACTCTTTTTTTAGCTGTTTCAAGCAGACATCCTCCTCCTCATCATCATAAAGAAACATCTTAATGCAACTCTCTTCTTGCACACAAGAATAATCCATTCATCCATGATGTAAACTGTCTATGGGTTTATCTTGAGAAATGCATTCAAGCAGAGCTAAGAAAGAAACATCCCTTCTGGGGAGGATTTTTCAGGGTGTTGTGTCCTTCCTAGGATGACCTTTTGGTGTACATGAACTGCACCTCCTCGCCCCCAGCAACCTGATGCAGGTTTGAAACTGTCCCAGCGCACCTCCAGGTAAGCACACAGACCAATTACTCTTTCACTACGTCTATTTCTGTGACAAATACAGTTATGAGATGAGCTGTGTCAAATGTCTCCATAATGGGCTGTCTGTCATCCAATCCCTCCTACGTCTAATCCCTTCTGCTCTTGCTCATCTCTGCCCATGCTGACAAGCAGCTGCTCTACTGGGCACCTGCAACAGTAAAATTCCCCTTCGTTCCGTGCTGCTTTTCAACTTGTGCTCCATGGCAGCAAAGGGCTGAGCACTCAGGTGGCAGCTGCAACAAAGCTACAGCCTTGATTGGCTTAATTACATTAATCAAGCCATTGGGCTTTTATATCTCCTCCCAGTAGCCCCAGAAGGCCATCATCTGACACAGTAGAATGAGTTCTACTTCCATAGTCCAGCAGCAGAAGAAAACTAGACTATGACAAGGCAGATGCTGATGTTTCTCACCATCGTGCAGGTTCACTGTCAGTCCAGTGAAGGAATCAGCTTCCCAGGCAGGTGAGTGCAAAAGGTGTTTTTATCCTTGCTTGGTGCCACGCTGTGCTCTGAAACAGAGAAAGGGGACAGAGAGTTATTTCATGGAATACACCATTTTTTTTTACCTTTGTGTCTTTAATGCTGAGCCTCAGATTCATGCTTCCACAGAGGAAAGGTTAATTTCAGACAGGGATAACTTTTATCATCACTAGCTCAGCTTCCACAGCCACCAAAACCCAGACCACATAGGGTCATCCCAAGAACTCATGCCTGTTCTTGGCTGTATGGTTAATGTGCTCCTTGCCCAGGTGGCAACAACCCCAGGTGGGTCTGACTCACTCCACTGACCTCCTTCTGCCTGGGTACTCAGCAGATGTGATGGGTAAGGTGGGCTCAGCCCACTACACCTTGCTGCTTGTTTGAAGAGAAGCCCCTGATACTGTACTGAGGGCAACGCTTACGTTGAGCTACAGCAGCTGCTGTATTAAATGCTCCCCCACAGGCAAGAATCGGTACAAGTGTAGTTAAAAAGCACAGTCCACGAGCTGGTGGACAACAGGCTGACCATGAACCAACATTTCTTCATGGCCAAGAAGGCAAATGGCATCCTGGGATGCATACAGAGGAGTGTGGCCAGCAAGTCAAGGGAGGTTCTCCTCCTCTATTCTGCCCTGGTGATGCCACATCTGGAATACTGTGTCCAGTTCTGGGCTCCACAGTTCAAGGAACTACTTGAGAAAGTCCAGCACAGGGCCACTAAGATGA
>NW_010330231.1:0-8277 GCF_000700745.2 Antrostomus carolinensis
TCCCGATGTCAGCACGGCTGCAGCAGAAGCATCCTTCACGTCACCCTCCAGGTACCTGAAGTCACACACAGAAGGGTCACAACGCTGCCGTTTGTTCATCAAAACACCATCACATCATTTTTTAAAACCAGCTAGTTTTTAACAGACAATTAATAAGCACATTTAAGCCAACTGCAGGAAGCCAGGTTATGTTAGGGGTTGTATCTTCAGCACAGCTGAGAACAAAGGATGTCAGACAATCCTCCTGCAGCCCCAGTACATACTGGGAAACTGCTCAGCAAGGCGAGATCTCGATCTGCTAACGCCCGTGCACAAAGGAAGCACCAGGATGGAGGTAAGCACAGGGCAAGACTGCGCCTCAAACAGCTCAGTCTTCAAAACACAAGACACAGGAAGGAAAAGGCCCTCTGGCTGCAAAGAGCTGCCCAGCACAAATAAACCTGGCAGAGAGCTCTTTGACAGCACAAAGGCTCGGGCGCCTCGTTTGCAGCCACGTTCTGGGGGGGGTTTGCCTGGGGAGGGTCCCCAGTGAGCCCAGGGAGAGCATTTCTGGGGGGAGGAAGACCAAAGCGACAGCTCAACGTCCCGTTTGCCAGCAGAGCCCCTCGCTGGGAGCGCAGAGGTCAGCGCACAGCCTGGCGCAGGAAGGGGGCAGGAAGCTGCCCACACCCTCACCCATTCCAGCCCCGGCAGCCGCGGGGCAGCCCCCGCTCATCACCGGCAAGACGGGAGGTGGGTCCTGCCAAGCGGCGCTACCGGCTCCTGCCGCGGTTCTCCCCCAAAAGCACCTGGGAGGAGCCAGGCGGCCACAGGCCCAGTCCCACGGTACTTGCCTTCCGGAGTGCCCGGGCGGGGGGCAGGAGACCATCACTCCGGTGCTCCGGGCTGTTCGGGGGTTGAAGGCTATCACGCGGAACGCGGGGTTTCCACAGGACTCGCTCTCTTTGGCATGTGGATGACTTAAAACAACAAACAGAAGGCCCTGATACACAGAGGAAAAATACATCACTAAAAACAACAGCAAGAGGGGAAAAACCCAAAGAATTTTCCAAAAACGAATGGCTACGTTCTCACTGTAATCAAAGCCCCATGGACAGTGATGTATTATTTTTACTGAAGAAAACAGAAATGGTTTATTTTCCTTATCAAATTAGATAAAACCCAAAGCAGCTGCTGACTGATAAGGGCTGATGCGATACAGCAGAGTGACAGCTCAGTGACCCAATGGATTTATGCACTTATCCTTCTGCCTGAAAAAGCTAAACTTGCTGTAGGATGAGCTGACATTTAAAGTACAATTTCTGGGCCCCATGTGAATTCCCACAATGTCAGTGTGCAGCCACCACGCTGGCAGAGACCCGCTGCTGAAATGGAAGAGACTTCCCAAGCACCAGCACTGGGCAGCAGCACTTCTGCTCCCCACACCCAAGGTGCTGCTGCTTTGGAATACACCACGAGGCATCACTCACTTCATTAGATGCATTAGGCTGCAGAAAGCCAAGAATCCAAGGTAGCCAGAGTGGCTTATTTCTCCTAGTTAACCTATTTTCCTTTGAAATATCTTCAGTGTATCTAAACAGAGCTGATATTTCAATCCACTTTACAAACCCTGACGTGAATCCCCAGCACGAGGCCGCGCGCTGTACTTCACACACGTACGGAGTCGGAATACGCCCGGTGGCAGATGGAAGCTGGGTAGGAATAACCAACGTGCATCTTCCTCAGCAGCTGGCCTGTCCTCAAATTCCTGCAGTCAGGGAACGTACAAAGTCTCACTGCATTTCCATTCTCTGTCTGTTATTTTCTGATCATAGTCACACTGCTATGCAAGACAGACACATTTTTGATTTAACACAAACCAAACTAGGACAAAAGGCCAGAGGAAGAGATGTGACGAACACGATGCAAAGGCAGGTGGGATTACAGCAGCAGAGTTCATTCACTATCCACAGACACTGAAGTGCCAGACTGCCAGCCCTCTGACAGTCACTGCACAGGCAAATACAGACACCCCCATACAAGGTCTGAGCCCCACGTACACCCACAGGCTCAGTCATCCCACTGCAGAGCAAACACTGACCAGACAACGATGCTGTTCACCGCAGTGGTGCCAACCAGGGCGTCTCTCATTCCCTCTACTTCAGCAAAAGCTAAAACGGTTTCTTCAGGGGGCATCAAAGTCTGTCTGTCCTTGCTCCTGAACAGCAGATTAGCAAGTGAGAAAAGGCAGAGGAAAGATGAAGAACGTGTTCTGTGCTCGGCACACCTCCAGAAAGAGGAGCCTGACACTTCTCTACATCCGAGATGTCTCTTCACTTTTCTTCCACCTGCCACACTGAGACCACCCCAAAACCAGCAGACTCACCTTCCTGTCTCTGCAAGCGACACCACCTCCACTTGCTGCTCTTGCATGGTCCTGCTGCTGCTGACCAGCCTCCTCTCCTTCAGCCCAAGAACAGCTTTTATATTTCCAGTTTTCACCAGTGACTGCTTGAATGAGTCACTCTCAGAATAAAGCAAGAGCCTAAATTAAGAGAAAAGTACGTGTAATGGCAGAAGGCAGCATAATTCAAACATGCCATAGCATACAAAAATAAGCGTAAGTTTAAAGTCTACCACCTCTAGGGGCGAATGAGCAAGTCTTTATAGTTAAATTTTAGAAATACCTTCAATATTTTCCGACTGTTAGAGCAACTGATAAGCTGACACATTAATAAGAGATAATTTCAACCACTACACAAGAGGAGAGTTAAGCTGCAGCTATTCAGGGTGCAAAGCGCTAGTAAAAAATAAATCCACCACCTTATTTCTCCAATCTCCAAATCTCCCAGTGCTATGCACACGAGATTACAGGTGTCTGGCAGAGGAACAATCTGTATTACAGGAATCTAGGACAGCAAAACAAGAATTCAGCGTCACCCACAACGTCCCTTTGACTTTACAACCGTTTTCTAAAGTGTTTCAAGTAAAATGATACAGAGCAGAGCTAATTTTCAGACCCATCTGAAGAAGCACACTTAGATTAACAATCCCTGTTGATGTATGAGACAGAAAGTGTCTCCAGAGAGCATAAGGGGAAGGAGCATAAGTCAGTGGCTGCAGCCGCCATGCAGTACATGGAGCACCAAATTCCAGCAGGTAACATGCAGCCGTACAAGCCCCTGGCCTAAGTACAAGCCACTGGCCTTCTCCATCAGCAGCACAAATCATTCTCCTCTGTTGCCTGATGGCATGAAAAATTTATGCCACCTAAAGAACTAACCTTGCACCCAAGACTGCAAGCTCCTTGTATCTCGGGAACTAACACACTGGGACAAGAAAGTTGCCCTAAATTCTAGAAATAAGGATTGTGTTCACACCTCTCCGAGCTGCCAGGTATAGAGCTTTCCCCAGCGGTCGGATGTCAGAGGTTTCCACAGGGAGACAGAACTCTCACAAGCTGTCACCACACACAGCTCTCTGCTGCCAGCTGCTTCCCACCACATGGTACTGACATCCACAGCGCAGGAACTTGCACAATCCTGTCCAAAACAAAACAGTGCTGGTTTTCTTCTGACAGACACGGTTATCTAACCTGGAGGTTCAGCCCAGGGAAAAGGCCTGACATTCAGTGATGAGAATTTGAGGCTAAAACTTTAAGCTCATGATGTTTTATTTTGAGTCAAGTGTCTGTAAGGTACCAAGGAAAACAAGCCGGGTGGGTTTCACCCTCCAAGCAGCAAATATATTGTCTCTTATCACAAAAATCACTTGTCCTTTGAAATGACAGAGACCCAACAGAGCCCAGAGCTGGGACAGGACTGAGGGTACGATGGCACAGCCACAACAAAGCCCAAGTGCCACCTACCTGCAGTCAAGTGAAGACAGAACTGATCAAATTGGACAGCAATCTATTTTGTTCAACCAGTTGTTCTGCATTTTTTATTACAGTTTGGTTAAACTCAGTATTGAAGAGCTGCTACTGACTGAGTACACAATCACCCAGCGTTATCCCACCTTCAGCTTTGACACGAGCTGCAAGCTCTCTTCTCTCAGCCCATCGAGCAGTACCGGAGTCAGCTGTTCTGCTACGTCTTTTTTCTGCACAAACAAGTAAAGAATGAGGATAATTCAATTTTGAAATTACCTTCAGCACCTGCAAGAATGAGGCAGAAGTGTGAATTCACTCTGCATGCAGTTGTTGGAGAGCTATGGTAGGAGAACCTCTTTTCAAACTTCCATGTCTTTGAAAAACAAGAGATCCCAGACAGGTCATTTCCTGGTTTCGCTTGAAAATTGTCTTTTACCTCCAGTTTGCATCTCTCAGCCTTCAGAGACAAGTCTTTCTCTCAGGACCCAACCTGCATGCGAGTCATTTAATCTCCTTGACCAAATCCTAGCTGAAAGTTTCCCTTAAGACAGACCAGCACTATGGCAGTGGCAGAAACTTTTTGTTCAAAGACACGTTTCAAACCCGCGTCCTGCAATAAGCATCGAGACCCACATCTGCAGTTTTATTAAGCAGGATTTTAAAGAATTTGCTCTTGAGGTTAAAAGACCTGAGGCAAGAGATGAAAACCAAACATTTACGAAGTCTTAGATAAAAGACAGCATCCAGGGCCAGCATGCAAAGAGGTCCTTCCCCTGACTGAAATCAGACAAGACTCTGGAAAAGGGGATTTGCCCACAAAACCTCTGGCTTAGCACCCGGGCAGAGGGGCCAGCTCGTTACCTGCTCAGGAGAAGCTCTGCAGGATCTCTGCTGTTTGCTCTCTGACTGCTGATGGTTCTCCAAGGCCACAGCCTCATCAGATTTATTATCAGGACCTCTTTCAGCTTCTAAAGGAATCGTGGTACCTCGTTCCTCCTCTTTTCCAGCAGACCCTGCGCCACAGCTGTCCGAGCGCGGGGGAGCGGCAGAGACTCTGCATTCCCCACCATCCTGGGCAGATGCTCCTTTGGAGGAACGTGGGCTCGCTTGTGAGGGAGGCACAGGAGGTGTGTGGGGCAAGACCTCACTGCGTCCTGATGGTAAAACAGCTGGGGTTGCACCCACCACAGGGAAAAGAGGTGAGGAAATCTGAGACTCGGGCTGAGTGGGAGCACCGGGCAAGACAGTCCCCACGGGAGTAAACAGCAATTCGTGGGTGGAAAGTTCCCTCTGGGAAGCTGGGCTTCCCACCTGGGGTAACTTGGGCAACCCATTTCTGAAAGGTGAAATCAAATTATTTTTGAGACTTTCTTCTTCCGGATTCATTTGTGCATCTTGTGTGTCCTCTGAAGCCGCAGCATCTCCAAACACACTAGGAACAAAAACCTCCAAGTCATTCACAGGGGAAGATTCTAATTTCTCAAGTTTCAGTAGCCCAAATTCCTCCTCTGGTAAGTGAAACTCTCTGACACCCAGTCTGGAGGCCAGCCACTGCAGACTGTGGAAGGAGAAGAGAGAGCTGCGAGTATCGGGGTCCACAGCAGGGAGGCCGAGAGCAGGAGCCTCTGAGCCCACGGGACAGCTGCCTTCTCTTTCGCTCACATCTAGACAAGGAAAACACAGGAATACAAGAGAGAACATCACATCATCAAATAAAAAGCAACTTGCCTTTTCAGAATCTCTCATCCAGGGTGGCACTCTAATTTATTTTGCAAAACAAACAAACAAAAGCCATATTGCTCTTAACACATGGAACTGGCACTTTTCTGGAAAGAGTTAATGCTCCACAACTGCTCTGCATCGAGCCCTCGGCTGAAGGATCATCGCCAAAGCCCGACAGAACTGACCAAACGCTTGGCCAGTTTGTTATGTTTGGTTTTCTCCCAACATTTTATCTTCTCACAATATTCTCAGACTGTAGTGCTACTCTCTGTGTTTCACACTTGCCAGCACTAAAAAGAAGATATCACTAATATGTAGACTTAGTGGGAGAAACAGATTCACATCCATTTGCTGCAAAATCAGGTCCAGCACACACACCATTCACCCCAACAGCAAAGGCAGCTTAACACGTTCTCAGCCCTGCTCCTCATCCACCCGCTGCTGTTCACTCCCCATCCCTGGGCTGAAGCAGAAGTTTCTACAGTTGTTCAGGGAACACGGGCACCACAATGATCTGCACTTTTTAAAAAGCAATTTTACTTAAAAAAATAAATAAGAGTTAACCCATCAGATGTTCCTGAATAACAAAACACAGCGGGGCAGGACCAGCAGCGCACACACTCGTGGGGACGTTTCCCTGCTGTGCTCTGGGGCTGCAGGTTTGGGGGGGGTGTCTGTGGTACCTTGACTGGCTCTGTGTCCCGCAGAGCAGCGCAGGGAGCGGCGCCGAGGGACGTTCATCGCGAGGAGCTGCTCGGCCCTGCAGGCTCCTCGTGCGTGTTCATTCCTAACGTGCTCCACGGGACTCTGATCCGCCTGGCACACCAGCAGGTTGGCTTCCAGATCTCCTGTATGGCCAGCAAAAGAGTCATTCCCCGGGTTCAGAGAATCGCTGCTCTGAAGTGGCCTCTGAACCTGCTCCACCAGAGTCTCGGGGCATCTGCCAAGCTCTCGGCTTCCTCCAGGAGGAGGATCAGCCCCCGCTGGCCGTACCGCACCGGCCGCTTCTGTCTCTCCAGACCCACGAGCTGCAGCAGCAGACAACCCCCTCTCATCTGGAGATGACTTTCCGACATTGGCCTCGCAGTTTCCCTTCTCAGTCTGACACTCATTGGAGAGCAGACGAGGGCTCTGCCCCGCTGTCAGGAGATCCAGACTCTCCATCAGTTCCTGTGACACCTGACACACGGGGGCTTTGCGGGTCGACTTTCTCCTTCCCTGTTGTTTCCTCCGCGATCGTCTCTGATCCCGCCTTGTGCCAGTGGCACTGGTGTGAGAAACCGACCCCAGTGATGTGCTGCTGCCGCTGGACGCAGGGGGAGACTTCTGAGGACTGCTTGGATTTGCTGGATCATTTTCTGCACCAAAAGGCAACGGCGTGATCCCCGACTCCAAATCATTTTCAGCTCTTTCTTGGGAGGGCTGATCTGAGCTTGCATCTTTCTGCTTGCACTTACTCCGCTGGCCTCTCCTGCTCCTGCCCAGCTGGCTGAGGATTACGGCATCCAGGTCTACTTTCCTCTGGCGATTAGACATGCGTCGAGTTGTCCTGACGTAGTATTCAACTGGAAAGAGAAGCCCTTCCACCACCGTGCAAGAGCTGAGTGAGCCTTCAGGAGCTGTCACCTCTTCTGGATGAGAAAGTCTTGACTGAATTTCAGGCTGTTGGTTCTCCAACAGTTCTTCAACACTGCCCAGAGCAAGATCTGCAGGGAAGGGATCTAGCCTGTTAGCGTCACTTTGATTTCCTTCATGGCTCTTGCTCTCACTAGTTACAGTGTCATTTCCATCATCAGGCAATACTTCATTTTCTGACATCAAATCCAAGAGCCTGCGTAATTCTCCCTGATCTTCACACACACTCTCACCCTCTGTTTGGTTTATTATACTGGAGGATTCTTTCCCTCCATCACCACTGGAGTCCAGTGAAACAGAGTCACCACTCTCTGCACACGGCCATGT
The DNA here is from genome assembly GCF_000700745.2 of Antrostomus carolinensis. Classification (NCBI taxonomy): domain Eukaryota; kingdom Metazoa; phylum Chordata; class Aves; order Caprimulgiformes; family Caprimulgidae; genus Antrostomus; species Antrostomus carolinensis. The sequence continues at coordinate 7,535 of NW_010330231.1, forward strand.
GGGCTCACGGGCATCAGATGCAGCCGGAGCAGGTGGGGACTCGGGCTGCCAGACACCGCTGCTGCCCCTCAGCACACACGGGAGCAGCTCGGGCTCCCCTGGGGGGACACAGTCTTGGAGCCTGTCTGGAACAACTCCTGCCGCTGCGTCGGGAGGAGTGAAACTGCTTTCTTCTCCCCACACAAGTGCCGGTCTGGATGCTCTCTGAGCACGTTCCTCAGCGTTTGAGAGACTGCTTCGCCTGAAGACAGGTGAGTGAAGCTCCTCTGCACCAGCAGTTTGATTTTTCACCGTTCCATCAGCATCGATGAGCTGCACATCGCGCTCTGATTCCCTTTCCTTTGACACCAGAGCCTTGGTCCGTCTCCTCAGCCTCATCAAGCTTCTGGAGGTTTGGGGTTTCTTCTCCTCATGGGCAGGCCTAACGATTCCCCAGCCCCGTTCTTCCTGGCGAGGCTGGATGCGGCCTGCCTGTGAGCTGTCCTGCTGGGTGACCACCTCGCTGGAGAGCGCGGGGACCTGTGTGAATGTGACAGAGGTTTTCTCTGTGTCAAGGTCAGAGCAGGTTTCAGTCTGTAACTGCAAGGTTTCAGGTCTGTCAGCACTGGGAGATGCATCTCTAGAACCTGTGGGGAAAAACATCACACGTGTCAAGTACCCCCAGCAAAGTCCTGCCCAAGAAAAACACCACAGGAAAACCGGGCAGCCTGGTGAGGACGGCGCGGTCGGGACCGGCGAGCACC
>NW_010330232.1:0-272 GCF_000700745.2 Antrostomus carolinensis
GCTCCTGAGGGAGGCCCGGGCTGGCCGCGGTCCCGGCTTCTCACCTTCCCTCCCCCGGCTTCTCCGGAAAGAGCTCTCCATTACTTCATTTTTTTTATTTTAAGGAGAATTCGGGACTTTCCTCCCTTCATCGGTCTGCCCCACGATCACCGCGAGCCGGTGCTATTCTCCTCCCCAGCCCCTTCGCGGAGTCCCCGGCGCCTCTTTCCCAGCCGTGTACGAGACGCTCCCGGAGGCGACGGGCTCCACTCCCGCGCTGGAAAGGGAGGGAT
>NW_010330232.1:360-2446 GCF_000700745.2 Antrostomus carolinensis
CCCGCTGCTCTCCCGGCAGCGAGCCGTGGAAGGGGAGGCAAAGTTTCCCTGCAGATCCCGCCTGGGAGAGCTAGCGGGCACTCTCCTCCCCCGCGGAAGTCAGTAGCTTGCAGACTTCCCTGGAAACCAGGCGTTGTGAGAAGGAGCAAGGTACCGGAAGAAGCCTCTGGGGCTGTGGGACCTGTTCGCTGGGAGCGAGGGGCCCACTCTGGTGACTTGCTTGTGATAGTAGTTGGCTCCTCTCGTCAGTCCTTCGCGGAGACACCTGTTAGTGCGAGTCACACAGCACCTCTGGTGCCTTCTCTCGGGCCACTGTTTCTCACAGCGTGGGGTCCCCTTTTGATCACTAAAGCCGTCTGTATCCCGCATTCCTGTGCTGTGGAGGGGAAAACTGCTAAAGAAAAGCTTGTCGCGTTCGTGGATGGATATTTAAGGAACAAGTGAGGAAAGTCCTGGTTTTTGTGTGTCAGGGGACCTTGCTGCAGCAGCAGTGGCTTCTAGCTTATAGATATTTTCAAAAGCTATGCCTTTATATTCGAAATACCAGCCAGATTATTATCAGATGAAGCATGTCCACTGGCCTCCCTGGTGCAACAGAATTGTCCCTTCTTCCTTTTCTGAAAGGTTTGATACAAATGTGAAGAGTTTTGTGGTCACAGCGTAACTGACCCGAACAAGAGAAAGTGGGGAGCTTTTTGAAATGTCCGGTGGAATAATGCACCAGACAGAGCAGGGATTTTCCCAGGCAGGGGCCTACCACTGAGTTTGGGAATTGCTAAATGACAAGGTAGCTCAGCAGGTTTCTGGGGCTCACATGTCACTTGGGGCCAAAGGGAAAAACCAGGAGGAGGCTTTTAATGCACTGCTGCAAAATTCATGCTACTGCTCTCAGGGATGTAGGCAACAAATGTTGGTATTTGATAGCGTTAGTCAGAAGAAAAAATAAAGTGTGGTGGTGAGATTAGAAAAAGAAAACTCACTATGTTGTGTGGCAGGGGACTGAGCTCACAAAGTTTAATTATCTTCCAGCCATTATATCCGGAAAAGAAAATGAAATATAATTTATCAATGGGCAAATAATCGCTGCATATCACTGGTTTAGGCTGTTAAGCTGTCATAGTCATCAATACCTGCATCAGGAGGTGCTAAACAAGATACCAATATCTTGCTTATCCATAAATCTTTTACTAATGTCTTATGTCTTCCTGAATGTGATACAAAGTATCAAGGAGTTTATAATCAAGTAAATATTTTGATATTTGATATATTCTGAAGAAAACATAGCAAACAATCGTGTTCCTCAACTAGTGAGGTGGACAATCTCATGTCAGTTTTGACAGCTAGATGTTTATAACCTTGGCATCTTTTCCTTCCCTCTTAAAGAAAAGGTTAAAAAGTCTGTGTTATGACAACAATAATTAAATGTCACTAACATAATCAGAGTTGTATTTAACATGTTTTCATAATTCCTTTTTTGTTTGTTTGTTTTTAATACTGCACTGTTTTGGAAAAAAATGAAGTGAAGGACTGTGTCTAATTGGTTAGAAGATAATTATTATATAAAGCCAGGGAAATTCAACTTCAGGCTCTTTAAGTCAAAATAAAAAGTGCTGTTTTATAGTGTTAATCTATTTAGTATCTACTGTATACCTCAGATAGCTCAGATAAAACCTTTGAAAGATTAAAGTAAAAATAAATCTTTGAAGTAGCTGCAAATTCTTAAAGGGAGGCTGTTTTGACATATACTTAGAATACTCGAAGTAGCAAAACACCTTATTGAAACTGAATGAAATAACATTACCAAGAAATGCAAATGTTTAGTATGCCCTGGCAGAGCTGGAGCTGGGAGAGGATTTCTGAGGATGCTACCAAGAGGATATGCCAACAGAGATGGAAAAAAAATGCACAGGCGGTTTTTTGCCAGCTCCTCAGAATTACCTTGATGGGTAAAATCAGGTCAGATCAATTCAAGTCAAATAATTTTCTGGGCATGCCGGAACTTGTCTGGCTGTCTCGGGGTGTTTTTAAAAAACAGGTTTTTGTGACCGAGGTGCGAGGCAGCGCTGTCAGGAGCGGGGCTGTCCCC
>NW_010330233.1:0-5881 GCF_000700745.2 Antrostomus carolinensis
CAACTCACAACATTCTAGGATTCTATGATTCATGCCCGTAGATGTGCATGCAGTGAGCCTCAGAGAATCTGAAGGAGTGCCCAGAAGATGAGTGACAAGTTCAAGGTGACAGCAATGAGGAACCGCTGCTGGCTGTGCACCCTTCAGCAGCAGCTATGTCCAGGCCCCAGAGGTTGAAGTCCACCCTGCCAGTGACCAGCAACCTCACAAGACTATCCATCTGGACACAAACTGCACATGGCCTTCCCAGTGCTGCCGCCCAGATCTCCACTGGATGCAGACAATACAAGGCTTATTGTGGATTAACTAATGTGCAACTAACCCTTTAATCCAGCAGACAGTCCTAGTTCTGCTGTGCTCATCATCTGGATCCCACAGGAACAAGAACACTGCCTGTTCTTTTAGTTGGAATATTGTTTTTTTCTGACCAAGCAGCTTTCCTTCACTTTAGGGCACCCCTTAAGGCACTAGAACCTGGCAAGGTTATGTTGTCTTGTACTAGTTTGGCTTAACAGATGTACAGGGATACTTAATAATAAAGTTTTGTTAAGTTCTATGTCATACATGCCCTCCAGCAATAAGGCATGCCTTGGAAATAAAGTTCCTGTGACAGGTTTTGCTTATGTGGGGCCTACAGGAAGGCTGGGGAGGGACTTTGGCCAAGGGCGGGGAGTGACAGAACAAGGGGTGATGGCTTGAAACTGGAAGAGGGGAGACGGAGATGAGATGTGAGGAAGAAATTCTTTGGTGTGAGAGTGGTGAGACAGTGTCCCAGGTTGGCCAGAGAAGCTGTGGCTGCTCCTCCCTGGAAGTGTTCTCGACCAGGTTGGATGAGGCTTTGAGCCTCATCATTCTGTGATTCTGTGATATACGTGCACTGTAGATATAAGCAATCTCCTTTTTTCCTGTGCTGGGTCTCCACACAGTCCGTGTATGGATGGACACATATTAGCTCCCTCTATGTATGTGCACCTCCTTGCTTGAGAAATGCTGTCACCCTTCTCTGCCCAAGGTCTGACTAATCAACAAAAGACAAATTCTGAGAAAGTGCTCCTAGGATTTATCTTGGAGTTTGCTCTTCCTCTTTCAGACCTGACAAAGAACCTGTGTCCATCAGTCTAATAAACTTATTCATGTCACAAAAACACAGATAGTATAAATCATAACAGTAACAATTTTGAAAAACCAGCAGATATTTCCAGTGGAAAGCCATATTTGGTCAGCACCCAATGCCTGCTGTTCTCTGTTTGTGTAAAATTATAATACTAATTGAGAACCTGCCTCTCATTCATACAACACACACAAATGCACCGCTCCTTGGGACTGGTTTTACAAACACATTCCTTATATTTTGTCTGATACAATTTTAAAAGTCTCCAAGAACAGCATTTCCATTCCAGCTCCTTACAGAAGGGAGATCCCTCAACACAGAGCACCATGCTGGCAGGAAGCTTCTGCTGATACCCATCCTCTACTCCTCCTTTCTCTCCCATTAATCCGAGGCATGCTCACATGTTCCACATAAAATCCCTCTCCCTCCTAAATGTTAACACCCTTCAAATATTTTTAGACTGTTATTATGTGTCCCCCCACCCTCCACCTTTCAGTCATCGCTTAGCCAAGCTATGTATATTTAGCTACTTTAATCTTTCCTCCTAAATCAGTCCCTTCAACTCCCAGAGCTCAATGTTAAGTCTGGTATGTGTGTTGCTCTTCTCAGAACTCACTCCATGTTTTTGAGATCTCTCCGGTAATGTGTTCGCAAAAAACCTGTCCAGAAGAGAGCTTTACATGGGCTTGTTTTAAAGAAGAAAGAAACCCAAGCCAGTAGACATCATTAATTTTCATTTTCCGTGTCTGATTTTGTTCACAGATTTTGAATTCCATCTGAAATTTTACATATAAATGAACGTTTTGTAGATTTAAGAGCAGATTAGCAACTGGGAATATTGGATCCAATTGTGAAAGAACGCAGTGGGGTTTTTTAGAAAAAAACAAAACACTAAGGCTTTTTTACTAAATTTTCTGAATACAACTGGAAATGTGTAAAGTTATCCAGAAGCACAGCAGAAGTAAAACAGTGACTTGCAACAAGGGAAATGGCTGACAAATGAAATTGAAACCGTCTCTCAGGTACAAGGCAGATGAGTGCACAGAGCTACAAAGCACAAAGCTGGCTTACTAAACTAGAAATCAATTAAACTGGCTGTTATTTACCAAGGGGGTGGGGAGGGGGAAGAGAACAAGTGCCTTGCTGACAATATACCACTACAGATCAATTCTATCTTGGAGAATTACTAAACGTTGACATTCAGAAATTAAAAAGTCAGAGGAAGAGTCAAAAGAGTAATGCAGTGTTGCTAATGAAGGAATTTACTTAAGCATGCTGAAAGTTCTGCGGCTGCAGACACACACAGCGAGAAAAACATAATCCTACACAACACGCTTGGTTTTAAGCCAGAGAAAAATGCGACTACAAAGGTGCTAAAAATCAAAAGGAAAAACTATGTGCCCTTTGTTGAAACAACAGAATAAAGCTCCCCAAAAAAGTAGTCACAATAACTTTGTAACATGAAATACCAATAAAATTGCTAATATATTTCTGTTCAGTACTAAGCATGTTAAGGAAAAATGCCCCAGTCAGTACTAGTGACTCCATGAACTGCAACAGCGAGCAGTTCCCTGGCTGGTTGGCATTTCAAAAGTGGTAAATTCCTCAATATTCAGGAAATGCTTGGAACTCATGGAAAAAAATATTTCTTTTTATGTTTGCATGGAGAAAACACAAGTTCAACTGACGTACAGTTTAACATGGAAAACCCTAAACTCAGCTTACAAAAGAGATGAAAGGAAAAACTTGACAAACTCCAGCAGAAGTTTTAACCTGTTGCAAAGGTCTCCAGAAATGTGGCTTCATCTCGTCAACAACAAAGAACTAGAAACACACAAAAGCAACGCTGAAAACTGACTCAGTGAAACAAAACCTTGTCATTGAGCAACTCTAAAAACATCTCATCTACCATCAGGAAAAGAGGAGAGGAGGGATGCATCCTGACCCATTGTCCACAAATCAAAGTTTCATCTCCCTTCTAGCACTTCAAATGGGAGATTCCATCTTGTTAGCAAAACTGTGGGATGAAGGGCTGTTCTGTGGGTCACCAAGTCACACCCCTGGGAGGGACAGGACCTGCAGAACTATCTCTCTGAGGGCTAGCACAGCTGAAATCCAAATTTTCCAATTAGCTGGGCCAGCTAGTTCTGTGTCAACTGAGCACAGTCTCAGCAGGTTCCAGTTGCTTCGACTGAAACACCATCAGGTGAGATGCTAAATTAGATACAGAAGAAACCATCTGCAGACTGACCTGGAAGGTTTTCATGTTTCTAATAGCTGCCATGCTGCTCCCTCCCCTCGAGAAGCAGAGGTTATGGACGGGGACAGCACATTTTGTGCTTCTTCAGGTTCATTTGTTTGCTTTTCAGTCATAGTGACTTTTTGAGGCCGGGGAGAACATGAACTGATAACATATCTGAGTTGAAGGCAATATCCTGCTAATTTCCGTAGTCCCTTCAGAACAGTGGTGGGAGTGACCAGCTGTGGGATGACAGTTTTCAGCATCAGACTGACCTTTTATGCCATTAATTCCTGTTGCAAGCTCATGTCTTTGCAGTTCACTGCCTACTCCAAGTTTTAACCAGTAACATAGTCAACTATCCATCTTCCAGCGCTCAGCCTCTGAGCTTTGGACATCTCAAAGTGTTTCCTATAAGCCGTATCAAAGCTCTGACCCACAAACAGATGGCACCAGCCTGGGAGAGATGAGTGGCCCCAGCTCTCTGCCCCACCCTGCTCAGCACAGAAATGACTGTGCTTTTTGAAAACCAGCTACTACCTCCTACAGAACTGCCATCTCACAAACAATTCCAGCTCCTCTTAGAAAAAAAAGTGCTCCACGCCAGATATTCCTGCGGTGGAAGGGAGCACTGGACAGCTAAGGCAGTAGTTCACCGCTTCTTACTTCCTCTCTTGTAAATCAAGACCCGAGCAGTGTTTTGTCTAAATAAATATAATTTTGCTAGTTACTCTTTTTTATTTCTCTGTCCTCAGTAGTGTTGGGACACTTTCTCTACTGCATCTCAATGCATCTCCACTGCATCTCCACGCAAATCACACAAAGGTACTAACCTTTTTCTCCTCTCCTTTCCCTAGACTAGTACTGAAGGTGCCAAGAGATACCGACTCGTAACACCAAATTCAGCAATGGTTTATTTGGTACAAATGCTACAGATATTATTTCTCCCATAGAAATCATACTTGGAAAATGTAAGAGCCAGATTTGTAATACTGTACCCCCATAGTATTCTAGGTGGCAACACATAAAATTATCCTGCAAGACCTTAGCGCTACCAGAAGGCTAATAAGTTAATAGTAAGTTAATAATGCCCTGGACTCCCTGCTTCTAATGTCAACATGATGATTAGGAGAAAAGAAAGCACCTTGTCTCAGACAAGACAGCTTTCTGTGCCCTAAGCAGGTGGCAAGCAGAGACTGCTGGAGAGGACAGTGTGGGCTTGTACCCAGAGCAGTGCTGCTGTTGCAAATATTTCGATAAAATAATCAAGATTTGATCATATAAGAGTCAAATTGTTAAGTTTGAACCAGAAAACCACAGAAGCAATTGTTAGGTTTGAAATAGGTAACTACAGAAACCTCACTAGGAAATTACTGGATTTTCTATGTTTTGTTTTAAGAAACTAGGTTGCTCAAGGAAGTTGTGGATGCCCCCTCCCTGGAAGTGTTGAAGGCCAGGCTGGATGAGGCTTTGAGCAACCTGGTCTAGTGGAAGGTGTCCCTGCTGATGGCAGGGGGGTTGGAACTAGATAATCTTTAAGGTCCCTTCCAACCCAAACCATTCTATGATTCTATGAAACTAACGAGATAGTCACGGCCAGAAGTTATGCTGCTTGGAAACCCCTAACCCTTCCCATCTCTTGATCAGTAGAGCTAGAGTAAAATTGACCAATGATTATTTTGAGTTAAGAATATTAATAAAGTTATATAACTAATGAAACCAATCATTGTAAAGGTTAAATTGAAAGGTGAACATACTATGCATATTTATGTAGAGGAACTTAACGTGACAATGATTAATATAAAAATGTGTATAAAAAGTAATGAATTCTGATGCTTGATTGGACATGTAAGGCAGAGCTAAACCCCATGTCTCCAGTGCTGCAATAAACAAGTGCCTGTTTCTTCAGACTACACTGGTTTTAAGGAGTTTATTTCCAGATTTCGGTGACACTGTGGTACGAGCTTATTCAGTCAGGATGCTGCCTCCAGTAACAGAAAAAAAGTAATGAAAGAAAAGGTGGCAGTGAAGACATCAAGACACAGATGTCCATGTAGGGAACAGCTTGGCTGACTTCAGGTGAAGTGGGAATCATGTCTACTCAGCAATCAGCAGAGTGTGTAATATAAAGAGCTGTAAGCAGCAAGCCAGCTCTGAAGTGGCCAGGGAATGTGAGCATGAGGTCTGGTACAGGCTGAAACACCTTCCTGTGCTACTTCAAATGTATTCAAACCAAACAGTTCTTCACATCGGCTTGGTGCACATTAGCTTGTTGAACACGTTTGCTGGTAAATGCTCCCAACTTTAAACTGATAATGGGTCGCCTCACAGCAGGTGAGAAGTATAGAACTTGGACATAGAAAAGATCCTGGGACCTGGAACATCATGCCCACAAGAGCAGTGCCACACAAGCCACTCATCAGTGGGAAACAGTGAAATGGCTCCACTTTTCACAGAATCCCAGAATTGTGGGGTTGGAAGGGAACTCAGGAGATCATCCAGTCCAACCCCCCTGCCAAAGCAGGTTCCCT
>NW_010330233.1:5895-17401 GCF_000700745.2 Antrostomus carolinensis
CCAGGTGGGTTTGAACATCTCCAGAGATGGAGACTCCACACCCTCTCTGGGCAGCCTGTCCCAGGGCTCTGGCACCCTCACAGGAAAGAAGTTTTTCCTCATGTTTCAGTGGAGCCTCCTGTGTTCCAGCTTGTGCCTTTTTTGTCAAGGGAAAGGGGCATAGAGAGTCCTCTGTAACACCTCGCCCCTTGGTTCAATGAGCTCTGCCAGTCACGGGATGGCCAAACAACCGTCCTTCGGAGCCAGCTCCACATACAGCTTGTCCTGTTCCATGAGCTGGCTCATAAGCAGTGAAGATGAAATCAGGGACTATATTTATTCTCCCTGCCCGGTCATAGCTTTCTATAGATCCCAAGCTGGGCTCTGCTTCCTTGGCGTGGATCCTGGAGACCAGTAAGCAAAGGAGGGCATAAATCAGTGCCGCAGGTTCTGGCAGGGGCACGTCGAAGCAACCGGCCGCGCTGGGAACAGGTGCAGCGAAGGCAAGCAGGGACACTGTCCCATTTGGCGTGGTGGGGGAGGGCTTGCAGAAAACCTGTTCACTTCTGCTCCCAGAGCCCAGCCTAAACTTTTCACCCTGCGAGTGAGTTATTGACCTTCTGCAGCTCACCAGTGTCATGAGCTAGAGACTTTCCACTTAACACCAGTCCGTGCTAGGTCAAGTCCCAACTAAGCTTCCTTGGTTTCTGCACTCCATTCTACTTCACTTTTACATTCACTCTCACTCTTATTTCTTTTCCAGTCACAGAATCACAGAATTGTGCTGGTTGGAAAAGACCTTTAAGATCATTGAGTCCACAAACTCAACACTACCAATTCCACCTCTAAACCATGTCCCTGAGCACCTCGTCTGCCCATCTGTTCAATCCCACCAGGGAAGATGACTCCACCACCTCCCCAGGCAGACCGTTCAAATGCTTGACTCTCTGCTCTGACACATTCACTCCAAAGCTCAAGTTATTTCAAGGACTGTGCAGAACAATTAGTGAATGAAGAGAGTCTTAAAACAAAACTGTAATTTTTCACCAGTAATTTTAAAAGTCACCTGTCTGTCATGAAAACTAGTGCAGACTTACAGCCGCATGAAGCACATCACTAATCTGTGCATAATAACCATGGGGTGGAATTTCAAGTAATATTTCAGTTTGAATAACATTTTAAGCAAGCACTGCTTCTGAAAGCAGTCCCATCCCTCACCTCAACTGTGGCTGCTCATCATTCCCACTCTCGCCATCACTTCTCTGAGTACCAACACAAGCAGTGAAACAAATCAGGGGGCTCAACCAAATTCAAGTTCACTTTTTTCCCCCCTTTCTGGCTGTTTTACTTTTTAAGCTGGATCAGTTCCCCAGTGGGTTCCTCAGCACAACCAAAAAAAATGTTTGTGCCAGCACAGATCGGGAATTGATGTCTACATTAGACTATTGACACTTGCTGATCCTCACGGTGATCAGCCTTACTCAACATACATTGCTCCCTATAGATACAATGATGTAGCACCCAGTAAAACTACCATTGTAGATAAGACTGCCTAAACAAGACCTCACCCATGCCCCCAAAGTGAGAGCAATCTGTTCCCTAGCTCAGGGAACAATGGCCCGATGGGTGGACAGAAACCTGCAGAATGACTTGTGAAGTGCTCCATAGGAAGCTTCAGGGCATGGTGCTCCCATGAAGGGGCCAGTGTGCCAAAGACACACAGATTCCAGTGTAAAGGAAAAAAAGCCAGCATTGACTGGGCAGGAAGAGGGCTACCTTCCACGAGATCCTCACTAGTGCTTTGAGAAACAGTTTTAAGATCTTGGGACTTTGAACCAAATATCGTTCACTCCCAGCCTTTGCTTTGCTTTTTAGTCACGGAAGTAGCAGGTGGCTCCTTCCAATACTGAGCTAAAGAACCCAGCCCAGCCCAGATTTTTTTGTGGACAAAATCAAGAGGGAAATTTTAGCTGTGGAATAGGTCAAAAATTCAATTCAAAATCATGTCTATCACTTAAAAAGTTGACTTTTGCTGCAGCTGCAAGCCAGTGCTTCTCTGCATTCAGGGCTGGGTATCTAGAACCCACAGGTGAAAGACATTCCTACCAGAGCTGTGAGAAGACAAACTACAACAAAAGGGAGCAGTCAAAGGTGTCTTAAGATCATCTTAAAAAAATCTGAATGGCTTAGCAAGTTAACAAACTGTAGGTAGGAACACCACCAGGAGAGGCATGCAGGGGTTCAGGGGCTGAACTTCTGCCCTTGGGCACCAGAGACACAGACCTTTACCTGCCATATTAAAGAATGTTGGAGAAAGCAGCAAGACATACCATAAAAAATAGACTTAGTCACACTGCGAAGCCATTGTATGATATCTATCGAAAAATTAGTTCAGCTCTGGGATTGACCTTATTGATTCTCCCCTGAAAAAGATATCTGTAATTCTTTCTGATCTGTGAATGTTAAAATCTTCACTGATTTTCACTAAATACAACTTGAAGGGACCAACTTGGGATCACCTGAGAGAAAAGAGTTTGTTCAGAACATCATTTGATGTTCCGATTTAATGATGAGGGGCCTGGAGAATCTCCTGTATGAGGAAAGGCTGAGAGAGCTGGGACTGTTCAGTTTGGAGAAGAGCAGATTGAGAGGGGACCCTATCGATGTCTATAAATACCTGAAGTGTGGGGGCCAAATGGATGGGGACGGGCTCTTTTTGGTGGTGCCCGGTGACAGGACAATGGGACAACGGGCACAAACTGGAACAGTGGAAGTTCCAGACAAACTTAAAGAAAAACTTCTTTCCTGTGAGGGTGCCAGAGCCCTGGGACAGGCTGCCCCGAGAGGGTGTGGAGTCTCCATCTCTGGAGATGTCCAAACCCACCTGGACACTTTCCTGTGCAACCTGGTGTAGGGCACCTGCAAAACCTGCTTTGGCAGGGGGGTTGGACTGGATGATCTCCTGAGGTCCCTTCCAACTCCCACCATTTTGTGATCATTTGGTACAAGGCAAGTGGCCTGCACAGGGCAGGCTGTCTGCACTGCGGTGATGTGCCTTTTCTTTCTCCTTACCATACATCTTGCCTTCGTCTGACAAGATAATCTTCCGCCGTCCACATGGTGGGTAGATGGCTAGCGCTTCCTGGAAGCTCTGCTCAATGTCCGGACTCCACACACCCTCAGCGTCATTGTCGATGGGTTTGTCCAAGGCCTCGCTGCCCCCCGAGTCGTTGCTCCCCTCAGGGGAGGTGGGAGAACTCCACTCGTTGGAGGTAATGGTGCCAGCTAGAAACTCCAAGGTGCCACGCAGAGAAGCAGACTCAGAACCTGTGACGACAAACACATCCCATCCGTCAGTTAGAAATTCTCCTCTCTAGGGAAATGAGGAGATACTAAAGAAAAAAGTTGAAAAATCTCAGTGAGGAGGGGGTTTACTTCAAGTTTGCCTTACGTGGTAACTCAACCATGTGCTGATTTTTATCAATGTTGAGATAAAAACCTTTTCTCTAAATCCTGCTGATAAAGCAGCCTGCTCCCTTATCTCTGTGGCTCATTCACTCCCCATCACTTCCCAATTCTCCTCAGAACCTTTCTTCTCACCTGTGTCTTTGTCTCCTGATTTCTTTCTCTGTCTGCTGTCATTATCTATGTAACTGTTATTTAACTTTCTGAAGCATGTGTACAGGGATCCAGTCCATGTGAATGACTTTACAAAATAAAGCAGTGATGAATTATCCAGTCATCACCCAGCCCTGGGGCTGAAATTTTCTTAGATACTGTTTCACTGGATCAGAGTTAGTAGTCGGTGTCATTTTTAACACTGACATTTCTTCTTCTCAAGGATCAGATAGACTTCTAAAAAGCAATTCCCGCAGTCAGACAGTTTAATGCAATGGCTCCCAAATTTCAGCGCTATATCTTGGGAGTATAAGGATAAAGGCACGAGGTTGCAGGTCACGATCCCAGACACTCAGCCTTTCTGCTGCTCATCTTCACAACAACCTGGGGAAAATTCATAGAATCATAGAATCCCAGACTGGTTTGGGTTGGAAGGGACCTTAAAGCTCATCCAGTTCCAACCCCCCTGCCAGCAGCAGGGACACCTTCCACTAGACCAGGTTGCTCAAAGCCTCATCCAACCTGGCCGAGAACACTTCCAGGGAGGAGCAGACACAGCTTCTCTGCCCAACCTGGGACACTGGCTCACCACCCTCACACCAAACAATTTCTTCCTCACATCTCATCTCCATCTCCCCTCTGCCAGTTTCAAGCCATCACCCCTTGTTCTGTCACTCCCTGCCCTTGGACAAAGTCCCTCCCCACCCTTCCTGGAGCCCCTTCAGGTACTGGAAGGCCTCTAGAAGGGCTCCCCAGAGCCTTCTCTTCTCCAGGCTGAACAGCCCCAACTCTCTCAGCCTGTCCTCACAGCACAGCTGCTCCAGCCCTCGCACCATCCATCCTGCAGTTCTCTGTGCCTCTCTGCCCTCTCATCCTTTACCAGAACCTAAGCAGGCAGCTGCTAGCTCTTGAAAACTACAATAAATTCTAGTCTACTTATAAATACCTCCAGTAGAGGCTGAAGTCATTGAGTGGAGCTGCTGAAACATTCAGAAAGCAACTTCAGACCATACAGACATTTCCAGTCAGCCACAGGGAAGACAAAAGGCTTCTGAAGACACAGATCATTGCCCTGCCTTCATCCTAAAGCTCTTCCTTTACCTTTTCAATAGTTTCACTATCTGAGCTACAAAGAAGGTTCACAAGCCACCATTTGAGAATCCAGTTAAATGAGAGAGTTCAAAACTTCCCTGTGTCACCACATTGAGCTGGGGAGCAAGAAAATCAGAATAAGGATTTTTTTGGAAGAGCAACAGCATCATCAAAATTGTACTGAGCAAAAGAGTAAAGAGAGCACCCTGACATGTTAATTCAGCTTGGAAATACCACAGTGATAATGTAAAGGAAGAGAGAGAGGAAATCTGGGCATGGTCTATGTCAAAAACTATCTAGAACAAAACTTGTGCAGTTATGCCATGCCCTAGTCGGTACATAGGAAAAGTAGGTCCATTCATTCAACTTCAGAAGTTCAAAAATTCAGGGCTCCAGAAACTTTTCTGACATCAACTTAAAAAAAACCCCATTATGTCATACACTCCTTTTTAAGTCTCTCTTTGGTTTCTTACCTCTTTGGATTTCACGTTTACAAAATCTTCTCCAAGACCAAAATGACTAGATTTTTTTAAAAATAAAAGCTGAAATTCTTAAGAATTTCACTGTTCCAAAAGCTGAAAATGTAAGGAGTTTACAACATTGGCTCTCAGAAGGTTTTGCTGCTCCTTAATGACTTCACATAGCAGCTGATACCTATTTTACATCACCATAACCCACCCAATAATACTGGGCATCTGAGTCACTTCTAGACACAGCACACTTCTTACACCGTGGTGCAGTACTTCAACGAGAGGTTCACAGAAACATTTAGAAAATCCAGTATACACCTAATTTCCTGTGAGAACGTTTGGAACACATCACAGTATGGTGGGGTTGGAAGAGACCTCAGGAGATCATCCAGTCCAACCCCCCTGCCAAAGCAGGTTCCCTACAGCAGGTTGCACAGGAAAGTGTCCAGCTGGGTTTGACCATCTCCAGAGATGGAGACTCCACACCCTCTCTGGGCAGCCTGTCCCAGGGCTCTGGCACCCTCACAGGAAAGAAGTTTTTCCTCATATTTAAGTGGAACCTCCTGTATTCCAGTTTGTGCCCATTACCCATTGTCCTATCACCAGGCACCACTGGAAAGAGTCTGGCCCCATCCTCTTGACACCAACCCTTTAGATATTGATAAACATTGATAAGGTCCCCTCTCAGTCTGCTCTTCTCCAGGCTGAACAGTCCCAGCTCTCTCAGTCTTTCCTCATAAGAAAGATGCTCCAACCCCTTAATCATCTTTGCAGCCTCTGCTGGACTCTCTCCCAGTTCTTAGGACAGAAGTTCCCTAAATGAACTGTTAAGTTCCAGAAGTGGTTCACACGAACCACTGGAATGGCCTATGACTGTACATCCCTCCATTTCAGCCCCTGCCTTAGATTATTTAAATCCTCTTGACCTGTGCTACACATTTCAGAGCTCTCATAAATGTGGGAAGAAAGACTAAAATAGGAGGTGAGAGGGGCAGAAAGGGGAACTCACACTTGGCTGTTACCTCTGGGATGGACATCCCAAGCACACTGTGGATGGCACCAAAGTAATGTAACTGAACTAAACTGTCACAGTTGCTTCCCTCATCAAGCATCTATCACCAACAGATGATTAAATAATCACCCTTTTCACTGGCAGATGCTCAATAAAAAAAATTATACAGGTATTCAAGAGATTGTCCTGCTGGAGTAAACTTTCCACAGGGGACTCTGACAGAAAAAGAGAAGCTGTCTGTTCCAGATGTTCTTCTTTTGATATTTCCCCAGCATCCCTAGTCCCTGGAGGCTGTCAAGACCCTCTGTATTTAACACACATCAACATCTCCACAAACACAAGGCACAGACCAGTTTTAACTTAGGCTGACAGACTGAGAAATGGAAGGGTTCAGAAAAAAGCTCAAGGTGTGACAGCAAGGTAATCATAGTACCACCTGCATTTGGAGCTGCAAGTCTCCTAACAGCCAGCGGGCTCCACACCACGTGAAAACATACTGTAACTGCTCAACTGACTCCCAAAGCCATGCTCACTGGAAGCTACAACTTCTGCTATCCAGTCAAATCCCCTAGCAACGCCTACAAGGAGACAAAGTCATCTCCTAGGGAAAGTCACCAAAATTGGGAATGAACTTCCTAACACCAATGCAGTCTGAAGAAGCCGGCATTCTTTATTGCAGCACTGGATGAACAGGGGGATCGCTCCACCTATTGTGCATGATGACTCGTCTCTCTGCAAAAGCTTTGTCCTATCAAAACATGCACATTCATTACTTTGCCAAGAAATTATCAACATATTCATCACATTTCCAGGAACCTATTAATATATGTAAATATCCTTTTTGCATGTGCACTGGAGTCTCTTGGTGGTCTTCATGGCTCCTCTGGTGGTCATTGAAACTTTTCTCACTTTGCACTTTAGTTGAACTTTTCTTCTGCTCATGCTCAGTTCATCTCTTGGCCTGTTTACAACACTTCTGTCTCCACAAAACTGGTTTATTCCAACATCACTACCTTATCTACCCTATTGCTAGGACTCAGTCTAATACAGACTTGACTGGGCCCAGCTGATATGTAACTGTCTGTCAGTGTCACATTGTTTGAGCAGAAGGTGATGTTCTCTTGGAATTGTATCAAATGTATGGCCATCATAACCACAAAAAGCACTTACTTTGAATCCAGTTACTTTCATCTCCTTAACATGTATGCAGACACAAATGAATACCTCGCAGATGATTTCAGCATGGCACATTTACTTTGGCAACTAAGAACATATATCTGAAGCGTAACTCTTCCCCTTGCCCCTGCATCCAAACCCCAGGAGTTGTTGCCTGATCATTTCATGGCTTACAAGGCTTCACATCTGCACCAAGCACCTTTGGTGACAAAGGAAACTCTGGGTCCTTTCTGATCCAAGCTCCAGAATATGTGGAAGAGCAAACATGGTGTATTCAGTTTAGAGTCAACCCCCAAGACACTTATCCAAGTACAAAAGAAAAGTGGCACCAACTTGAGCAGATGTCACTTGTATATTCATAGAAGTCCACAAAGCAAGAGACAGAACACGTAAGTCTTATCTCACATTGCTTTAAATAAAGGGAGATGTGGGACATAAGAGCAGTGAGAGAAGAAATTATATAAATCTTGAAGTGACTAGATAGTGGTTTGGGTTTTTTGGGGGGTCTGGTGGGGTTTTTTGGTTTGGTTGGTTTTTTTCTTTTTGAAAGCTTACTTCTTGTGCCTTGACCAGTAATGTTAGTCCTACCCCAAGCTACAGTGAGGTCATCAGGCACCAAAATGTGCCATCGCGGCCAATCCCAACTCTACTACACCTTGGGGCCTGATTCAATTATCCCTTCTTGGCACTAAAGCTGTTCCTCATAGATGATGACAAAAGTAGAACTGGACAGAGTATAAAAGCAAGGATGCTTGGCTCTCTCCACCTAAAATCTCAGCAATCACCCAGACGCTAATGCAAATTTGCCTTCTTTTTGATAACTTCTGAAGAAATTCCATAGACTGAAATGATCCTGGCCACTAAGGCCAGGAGCAGAGGAAATGGCAGGAAGATGTGGCAGGGGAGGGTGAGGTTGGCCATGAGGAAAAGGTTCTTGAGGCAGAGGGTGCTGGAGCACTGGAACAGGCTCCCCAGGGAGGTGCTCATGGCACCAAGCCTGACAAGATTCCAGAAGCATTTGGCCACCATGTGCCCTCAGGGACATGGTCTGAATGTTGGGCTTGTCCTGTGCAGGGACAGGAGTTGGACTGGATGATCCTTGTGGGTCCCTTCCAACTCACAACATTCTGTGATTCTATGACCATGAAAATCCTTATAACTAGTCCAGTACAGCTTAAAGGGTCTCCAGAGTTGCTTAAATACTACGCTCCATGTGCAATCCATGTGCTCAGAGGCAATAAAGATGAACCATACAGGGAGGTATCCTGCTCAGGTGCTATCTGGTCTGTGGGTCTCTTCTTTGGCTGAACACTTCAGGCCTTCCGTATCCTGCCCTGCTGAACCAAACTCCGAACTCTCTGGTGGCCAACGTGGCCATTTATTGAAGTAAGCAAAGCGAAGTGTAGAGAAAGGGGGCTAAACTCTCTGGGAAGTGGCTTTATCAGTATGGCAAGTTGAAAAAGTTGTCAGTGGAATCGCTTCCCATTGAAAAAGCAATTTGGTCAAAACAAGAGCATTTTTCAGAAACATTCTAACATTGAATGTGTTATTTATAAAAAAGGTTTGAATAATACTCATTAGTACCTACTTTAACAAAATATAAATGTTTCAGCATCTAGTTTTCAATCTGCTTCCGTTTTCCCGTTCAAACAACAGTAACGACACACAGACAGCTTGGTAACTTTAATGGTGATTACATTAAATTTTTTCTAGGTTGTTTTTGGTTATTTGGTGGTTTTGTTTTGTTTTTTACAATTCCTCCCCCAGCTGAATCCCCTTGCCAGGCACAGTTCTGAGGAACAGAGGAGTCAGAGGATGTTGTCCCATTCTCCTAACAGGAAGTTTTGCCAGAGGTCCCAGGCTTGGTGTGTTTGTTCTCTTCAGATTCCCTCAGTTTGAACTCACTCGTATTGCTGGTATTGCACCTTACAGTTGTTGTTATTCTGATCCCATTATTATTTTACTGATTGATAACTAACTGCCTTTCTTTGTGGGGTCCACTCACAGATTCTCTCCCAGGATCAAAGACACAAGCCCCTCACAGCACCTCCACCTCCTCAGCACAGTATCTCTACTCCCTTTTTATGTTTCCCTCTGTTGAAATATAGTTTCTCACTCACTCTTGGTCCCTGTTCTTTCTGCCACAGTCCATCTGTGTTGGGTTTGGGGGCAAGGGGCTGGTTTTTGGTAGTGGGGAAAGGGGCTACAGTGATGGCCCCTGTGAGAAGTTTCACAAAGCTCCCCTGGGTCCAAGGCAGAGAGCCCCCCCCCAGCCCAGGCTGAGCCAATCAGTGATGGGGAAACACTTCTGCTAATCCATATTTATGAGAGGAGGAACTAATTTGAAGAGCAATTAGGAACATCAACAAATAAGACAACAACCAGAGAGAGGAGTGGGGACAACCACAGACACCTTGGTCAGCAAGGAAAGAAGGGGAGGAGGTGAGTGGAGAGTCCCCTGCAGCCCATGGAGGTTCAACGGCGGAGCAGATACCCACATGGAGGACCCCACGATGGAGCAGGAGGTTGTGCCCAAAGACAGCTGTGACTATATGCAACTCATGACAGAGCAGAAGACCCCAGAGATGCTCATGCCAGAACTGGGGGAGGAGGTGCACCGGAGTGGAGACCCATCTCCAGCCCATGGACATCACCATGTTGGAGCCAGGGGCTGCACCTGAAGAAGTACATGACTCTGTGGGAAGCCCATGTTGGAACACTTTATTCCTAAACTTGAACTCTTTTAGCCCACAGGAGGGACCTCCGCACCGGAGTGGGGAGAAGACAAGGAGCCATCTCCCCGAGGAGAAAGAGCGGCAACGGTGAACTGACTGAACCCCCATTCCCTGTCCCCTGTGCAGCTGGGGGAGAAGGGAGAGAAATGGGGAGCAAAGTGATGGGAGCCCGGGAAGAAGGGAGGGGGGGGGGAAGGTGTTGTCAGATGTGGTTGTTATGTCTCACTGTCCTACTCTGATTGATTGGGAACACATTAAATTGATTTCTCTTCCCCAAGTCAAGTCTGTTTTGCCTGTGACCATCACTGGTGAGTGACCCCTGCCTGTCCTCATTCCAACCCACCAGCCCTTTGCTGTGTTTCTCTCCGCATCCCACCAGAGGTGGTGGAGGTGAGCGACCACGTGGCCTGAGCTGCTATCTGTGGTAAAACCACCCTACCATCTCTTAACAAGTCAGTCACCTAGGCAGGCTTTGGGGTCAGAGGAAAGCAAAACCACGGAGAAGGCACAAAAACCTTTCAGCTCCAGCAGCTTTGGTTTAACTGTTCCGAGGTTGGTAATCTCAACACTAACTCTCTTTCCTTTCACACATGGTATGGCGTTGGGATTCAGAGATCCTGCAGGGCTCGACAGCTGCTGAGAGCCCTTCAGTGAGGTCTCGTTGACAGGGAGCACATCTTTAAAAGACTCCGCAGTCTGACACATCTGCTCTCTAATGTCAATCCCTCAGTCATTACAGTTGGTAAAAGCTCCCTCTTAAGCGTTTGTGGCAGCTGCTCAACAGAAAATCGTACTTTCCCGAGGATCTGAAAAATTGCAGCCAGCTGTCTCCAGTTGTTCCGTTTTCTTAGAGCTGCTCTGTTCAAAAGACTCCCCCCACTCCACAGGCACCCCCTTTCCCTGCTGGAATGGGTATCAGGCAGGACAGACCCACTAGAGACCCCTGTTCTCTCATGGAGGCAGGAGCCCTTGCCAAGCACAGCCCTACGCTGTCCGACACTGCGGTTCCACTCTGGCTCTTCAGCTGGCTGCGCTCCAAACAGGTCACTTCATTTCACCAAGGACATCCCTTCATCCTTGGTCTCATCTAATGGAACTGCAAGCTGTGAGGACAGGGACTGCTGCCCATTACAGGTTTTCCTTGATGGCATTATAACGTCAATAAAACCAACCAATTCCAATATTCACTCCCTTGGTGACACGAGCCAAATCCCGCTACTGTAGAGGATGTGAACCACATTTTCATATTTGTTCAGCAGTCAAACAGAGAATTTCACAGAAAGAATGAGCTTGGCCAGAAGAAAAATGTTCTGCTGCTCAAACTGTGACTTTAGAGTAGTTTATAACAGTAAGAAAACCTGGAAACAGCAACCACCAGTCAGTTACATCACAAAATCCCAGAATGGTGGGAGTTGGAAGGGACC
>NW_010330234.1:0-1044 GCF_000700745.2 Antrostomus carolinensis
CAGCACAAGTAAGCCTTCGCCTCCCCTGTTGCATCTGTCGGCCGGTTGTAGCTTCACCACCTGATCCCGTGTGCTCCTGGCCCCCAAAAGAGACCCCAGCCTGCTGCCAGAGGGATGTCACACAGGAGCCGTGGTCTCCTCAGTCAGCATCGGCGGGGCGCGGGAACGGGGAGGCGGACAGGGATCCTGCACTCGGCCTGCTGTGCTCCTGAGGTACTGCCACGGCCTCAGAAAACCGCAGCTTGGTTGCAGCCAGAGAGCTGTGAACAAAATTGGGATCTCGGCAACCCGGGGCGCACAATCCAAGGCTCCGCTCGTGCTCTCCAAGATACTGTCTTGCAGCCATGCTACAAGATTAAAACCCCAGTCAAAAGCAGAACAAATGAACACAGAAATTGTAAATGAACTGAACAAAGGAAACCGCCGACAACTAGCACACAGCTACAAGAAAACCTTACATCATGTAATAGTACGAGCAGTCTCAACCCCATGCCTTCGCCTTACAGTAACAGCCAGCTTCAAAAGTGGTAATACCACATCTGCCTGGATTTGTCTCCTGGGTGCCAGTGGAAGATCTGGGCTGAGAACTCAGCATTAAGCATTGCCTCGCAAAGAAAGGCCAGTCACACCATTCGGACTGCTGGGCAAAAGAAACCTGTGCTCTGTACCCTGCTTGGTTCAAGACTGTCGTACTTATGAAGGAAAGTAATGACTAGTCAGTGGTGAGAGATCCTGTATTTATTCTATAATTCAGCAATAACAGTAATTTTGCTGTCATGAAAACACAATAACCAGACTGCAGAGAGAAGGAATGGCATTACAAACTTAAACCTTCTGCTTACAGATATCCAGAACATATAAAGTAAGTTTCAATTACTGAGTAAGCAAGAAGTTACACAAAGAGGCTTTTCTTCAACGCATCTCTTTTCTTTGCTATTTTTCCCAGCTTTAATACTTTGATGCTAAGACCTTTATTTAAAAAAAAAAAAGTTTTTGCCACAATTGCTGACAGCACTCTGCACGTAAGGGACCATGCTGTCCTCG
>NW_010330234.1:1260-2866 GCF_000700745.2 Antrostomus carolinensis
GGCACTGAAGTCCTATGCCATTAAACATCTCCATTAGGTTTTACACATGGAGAAAAAAAATTAAAAACCAAGCAGAAAGACCTAAGGGGTAGAGCAGATGAGATGAAAAATGCTCTCTGTCGCAGTTTGTTTTTCCAGTACAGCTGTTTGCATGCACCAGCTATCTTTGTGAAGTTCTGAAAAAGGATGATGGTCTTCATTAGTATCAGAGAAAGTTAGAAACAGGCTGTAACACAGGGAGGCATTGCTATAGTTAATGACTACGTTCGATAGAGAATTGTTGCACATTAACTAACGCTAAGCTGCGGGGGAATTCCAGGAAAAACAGGTAAGCCAGCTGCAGAAATATCAGTCACTTTAAAGTGCTGTAAGAATAAATGGAAATCGCCTGAAATATTTCCACCCATTTTTCCTTACAAAATAATTAATCTGTGCATGCATAAGGCTGAGTGTATTTCACATTCATTCTTTCACAGGCCAAAAAAAAAAAAACAACCCAAAAAACAATGCTGTATCAGAATCATTTAAAAATTCACACATACAAGCCACTGTACAGGAAAAACAAGTCTGCTTTTATAAACACACAAAGAAAAATTAAAGGCAGTTGTGGAGCAATTTCTGGAGCAGGGTGGTACATCACTTAGGAGGCTGGTAAGTTGTGTTTTCTTATTCAGATTCCCACTTTGGGGGCAAGGCTGTCCCGGCCTGGGTTTGTAGTACGAAGCGTGTGTGAGGACATACGGGCAGGCAACCGCTCCTTGCAGTACAGCGTATATCACCTCTAGACAAAGTTTATCCCTTGTTAGAAAGATCACATCCCCTGCCCTGGACAAACTGCATCTCTGGACTGCTTCCATCACAGCAAGGCGAAATTCGTGGTGTCTCTTCTATGCTACATTTATTCAAAAGCCTTATGAAAAAGTAGTCTTTATAAATAGTAAAAAGAAGGAAACCACAAGGCTTCAAAAGCCCAAAGCGTTCATTTGTCCATATAAAAACACAGGACGCACTTTAAAGAGAAGACATCAGGTCAAATCTTATCTGTACCCAGGGTACGCGTGCTGCTGTATATATAGGGTTTGCAAATATGTCGTGTTTCTAGAATAGCTTCCACCACACAACAGCGGATCGTTGTTTTTTCTCTCGAGGTGCCCGCAGTTTCCGCTACCCTCCACCACTGCCGCATGAGAAGTTCCAAGCGAGGTTAATTAGCAGCTGACTAGTCTCCTTCTCCTAGCTGAAGGAAATATGCATAGATGTGTTCTGTAATTCTCAGTTGCAATAGCGAGATCTACACAATGCTTTAAAGAACTGTAAAAAAGTAATGCTGAACCTGACAGTGTCCTTTCGGAGCAGGAATTCCCTTAGTGCCAGGCCTGGGGGTCAGTGGTGTTTACTAGAGGGGCATGTCCCGGCTCAGTTGTTGTTCTGGGTTTGTTTTTTGCTAGCAGGGAGGGTACAGCTCTCATTGAGATTCGCTCTGGAGTTCCCAAAGGCAGCAGCTAGACCAGCCCCTGCCCAGGCTGGGTGGTCACGCTCTGCCAGCCCACTGGCCCTGGGAGCCCTGTGACAATTCTCACTGCACTGACTCTCCCTGCCCGGTCCC
>NW_010330235.1:0-1098 GCF_000700745.2 Antrostomus carolinensis
TCCTTCCCTGGAGACATTCAAAACCCATCTGTACACCTTTCTATGTGGTCTCATTTAGGTTCCTGCTCTGGCAGGGGGATTGGACTAGATGATCTTTTGAGGTCCCTTCCAATCCCTAACATTCTGTGATTCTGTGACTCTGAATGACCAGGATGGCAGAAACACGACCAAAGGTCAGATGCCATAAGCAGGGGAAAATCTGCATCCTGCTCAGCACTGTTTCCTCCGTCAATACCTTATTCCTTGTGCAAGGACAGTCAGTGCTGATTGGATTAGTGTTAAATCCTACAGGTTTCTGTGCCAAGCCTTCTCTACTTGTCACAATAGGGGTCAGGTTTTATGAGCAGATAGATAGCTAATCATAACTTCTAAGAGAACCGTAATGTCACATTTGTGAGGATTGGAGGGAGTGGCACAGGACTATCAGTGAGTGCAGATATGCTGAGAAAAAAGCACACCAGATAAAGAAAGGCCAATAGCAAATTAAGGATGGGGAAGTTAGCAGTGAACCAAATTTGCTAAAATGCTAGGCTTCTTCCTAAAGCTGCACTCAGCCAGCTCTTGATGATGTAGGCTCTATTGAATGTTTCACTGTTGATAAGGTTGTATATTACTTGCGGTTTATTGTTGTCAGATCTGGCAATGCTCTGCATCAAACTCAGTTTGTGATGTTTTTGCTGACTGCTTTTGGCACTTGCATAGGTTATGATCCTGCATTGCATGTAGGTGCTAGACATCTGGAGCCTGGTTACTTAAGGCAGCCTTATTTTCCTGAGGTCCTTTTTCCAATCCAAAAGGCATGAAATAATGAAGTGGATTGTACCATAGTGGAAGAAAAGTTATGTCACTCAGCAGCTGCCATGGGAAAGGCAGATG
Source organism: Antrostomus carolinensis (assembly GCF_000700745.2). Lineage (NCBI taxonomy): Eukaryota > Metazoa > Chordata > Aves > Caprimulgiformes > Caprimulgidae > Antrostomus > Antrostomus carolinensis. The sequence goes on from NW_010330235.1 coordinate 877, forward strand.
TGCTGAATACCCTTGATTTTTATTGAATGTACATTGCTGGGGAAGGAGGTTTTGGGAATAGTAGGGAGTATACAGAAAGCAGAATGTTATTATAAAAATATTACTCTTAATAATAATAATCATATATAATGAAGAAAAGCTTGATAATGGGTTAGATGCTTCTTTGATGAGATCATTTTAAGTTAAAGGAAGATGCACACACCCCGATCTCACTAGAAATAG
>NW_010330235.1:1132-36688 GCF_000700745.2 Antrostomus carolinensis
TCTATTTCCAGGTAATGCCTATAATCTTTGCTTCTTACCTATTCCCAAATGCTTTAACCATCACCTGTTGTCATGTGATATATTATTTTTCCCATGCTGATAAGCCTCTTGCTGCTGCTTCTCCACAGAAGATGAACAAGCACAATTAAATCAAATTTCCATCCCAATCTTTGTTGTCGTAATCTCCACACATCTTTTAGATCATATAGTCCCTGAGCAGGTTTGCCTCTGCTCAAAGTCCTTGGGTGGTATTTTTCACAACTGGTCACTTAATATTTTAATCAACTAGCATGAATTAAATGTAACTACTGCAGACAGGAACCTGAACAAGCCGATGTGATTGCCCAGCTGCCAGCATAATACTCTGATTTTGTGTGCTACACAATATGATAACAATTCTCATTATTCATATATGACTTCATCACCTATTTGTCAGGACTGGATGGCCTTCCAAATGTTATAATGAGAATAAAAAATTATTTAATACTCTTGTTCCAAGCCATCTGTTCCTGAATAGTTTTGGTTTAACCAGATTTCTGAAAGATATAGCTCTTTGATGAAGATTGATTAACTTCACCAGAATCCACATAACTTGCCCCCTTGGAGACATAACTCTTACCTGCTTAGACAATCCATGACAGAGTGAGCTCTAGGGTAACTATCTACCTAACATTAAGTTTTATAACAATTGCTGCTTGTAGGGAGGTATTTGCCATGCTGGAGTATATTGTAGTAGAAAGAAGGGAAATACAGAAAATACCAATGAACTTGTTCCAATTACTCACTCTCAGCATTACCTAGTTGTCTAGATCTCAGCGGTCCACCTAAGGAGGATGTCACCCTTGACTTTAAAGACTAGTTAATGGGATAAATCTTCAAGAAATGAGGCGTCTTTTCATCTGAACTTCACTCTTTCTTATGTTGTATGACTAAGTAAACCACTGGCAATATCAAATATTATTCTACTTGGGTTTAAACACTCTTGAATTGCTATAGTTCAATGTATATGCCAGTCATTTAACAATATTTTTGATTAGTAGAACTAGAATTAACAGTTTTATTCATATTCTTCAAATATTGGACTTTTCATAAGCTAGCAAATAAAGACACTAAAATATTCTCTGCCAAGACAGCTCCAACTTTCTGCTGATTTTCCCTTAGTTATTTAATTTTCCTTAAGACTCCAGCATAGCTTCACAGTTAGCATTATATAGCAGTCTTCCCAGAAATAATATCCTCTAGCATTAAGTCTTCTACTCCTCTCTCCTAGATTCTCCTGCAAGAGTCTAATTTTCCAAGAGAATTTTAACCACTACAACTTGAATTGAAAGTGTATTCTAGGGATGCAGGTTATAGACTAATTCATCAAAAAGTCTGTCCTAAGTAATAAATAATGGAAGATTATTAGAAGGTATGATCTCAGCCACTTATCTTTTGGATTTGCAGTGAGTGATGAAAAAAGAAGAAAGGATGTCAAACTAGGTAAGTACTACAAATAATGTGGTAATTCAGTGAAATCCTCTTTACTTCAATATGATTTTAATAAGAAAAATAGCTCTTTAAAGGTGAGCCTTTTGGTTTTTATTTTAAGAAAAACTAAATGAATTGAAAGGCAGCCAAAAAAAATTCCCATCACATTGCTCAGTTTCATTAACTGTTGATACTAGAAGTGTCATACCATATAACATTGCAGTTATGAATCGACCATATGATGGAGAAGGTTTCTGGACTCCCAGAAAATATTATAGTTGGGAGTAAGCTCCGTACAATTCCTTAAGATCTGATCATATGTCTAAGTTATCACCTGAAGAAGAGCATGGACCAGAAGAATTGTCTCAGTTGCTGCACTCTGAGTTGCGTCTATTAAAAATTACCTGATTTGAATCAGAATGTCTTCAGGGAAGATCTGCTTGTTGAAAGATCATTGCATAGTATACATTAAAAATATGTAGAAGTAAGTTGTATTAGTACAATATTCGAAAGAGCTGGAAAAACTCCTGATGAAAATCTTTTCCATCAGAAAATGTGTTTGTCAAAATTTGTTGTCTATGACAAATTTCTGATCCTACATGGATTTTGATTTGGAACCTTTTATGACAGGTAAGTTTCTTGACAGCTCACTTCCCAAATCCTTACCAGTTTGCCTGGGTCAGGAGTGTTGTTTTGAGATCTTGTTAGCTTACAGGTTAGTTGGTCTCTTGGCTTCTAAAGCATGAGAACTGAACTTCAGGTTAGTACCAGGTAGGTTCTCAGCTCCTGACTCCTGTCTCCAGGGTGTTATGAAAGACCCAGGGAGAATTGAGAACCATTTCCAAACCCATTTATCCTGGCTCCAAGAATACACCAGCAGTAGATGGAATCTAGACTCCTGGCTTTATAGCAGAGACCAGAAAATAATATAAGGTGTATATGTACATTCTCAGGATTGTCCTTATTTTTTGAACTGAATCCAGGGGTCAGAAATTAACCTTTATTTTTATTCTGGAAGTGTCCATCTATTTAATGGGGTTTTTTTTGTCCATTTTCAGTCTCTGCACTTTCCAAACCACAAACACCAAGCCACATGGTTTTCACCCCTTTCTTAGACCCACGGTGATATCTTCTAACAGATATGAAGAAATATCTCTGATCGTGCATAGCTGACACTTTGGGATAGGTAGAAACTAAGCAACATCAATTTGGAAGGAAACAGCAATACAGCTAGGAAAGACTTTTAAGAACCTGCTGATGTCCTGATATTGATACCTCAGTATTTCTGATTATATATGTATGCATACATATTGACTATACAGACTCAAATGAAGGATTCATACAGAAAACGTTTAAAGAAAAAGCTGTTGAATGCAATGGCTGTGACTCTAGCTGGTTCTTGTTGCCTTACTCAGAAGGGCAGAAAGTGTTTCTTTGTGGTTCTGGTTCTGAAGACAGTTCTGAGGACTGTTCCACTTTTTGTCTTGTATAAGGTTAGTTATTCTTTTTGTAAATGGGAAAATTATAATGATCACCTGTCTTGTTGGAATGCCTATAAGGTTCAATAGTCATAAAAACCAACAAGGTTTTGAGTGCTTTCAATCAGGTGCTAGGTTCTTCTCATATGACGTTGAGTACTGGGTAATAAACAATATTAACAGTAATTATAAATATACCTTCTAAATTGTAAATTACTTATGAAATTCAACCGTAAGACAGTCATTCCTCTTTTGCTCTGTCTTCAGCTACAGAACAGTTAAAATCACAGGTCTTTCAGACTTAAGTGTAAGAAGAAACAGGCAACAGGCAATATTGTTGACCTACTCTTAAGCTGTCTGCATCAGGAAAGTCCTGAAGTCCTGCATTCTCTAATGACTGAAAGAAAAGTTATAGAATCAGAGTCAGCTGAAGTATCTTTCTCTTGAGCCACCAGTATCCTAATAGACTCTTTTCTAAGATAGAGCATCTATAAATCACTCACACAAGCTGATTAGATCAACAATTCTCTTGTGTAAAGTATCTTCAGAGTTGCTTTCTTCTGGATTATATTCTACTGTGCAAATGGAAAATAGCATCTGGCCAGAGAGAAAAAGCAGAATGTAAGTAGTCAAATAAAATTAAAGATTTGTATGTAGACCAATACACTGAGTAACTTCTGAAGATTTCAATTCAAATAGTTTACTAATATTTTTTCCTAATTTGTACCCTGCTTATAATATTGAAATATTAATGATCTATTGTAGTTCTCAAAGTGTAGTCAAAGTTGACTTAAGTGGCATAACCATTTAGCGGATGAGGCAGAGATGACAAGTTAATTTTTGATGAAACAATTCTCCATTCAAATGTTCTTTCTATGAAACTTTTTTATCTACTATATTGATAGTGAAAAAATACTGATAAAAATACAATGCTTTTTGAATAAAAATTTAATAAGTAATTTAATTTGATGTTTGCTTTTGTTTTTTTTAAAACTCAGTTTAAAGTTCTATTAATTAGAAAGTCCTTATAATTTTTCAGGTCTGTCAAAAGTTTCAAATTTTTTTATTTTCAAAAATAACATATTTTTGTTGCTAAATATGGACCTTTTGCTCCAGATTTTCACCCTTTTAATATAAATTTTAGAAATTTAAAATAAAAATTTTATAGAAATTCATAGAAATTTATAGAAATTTTATTTACCAATTAGCTGATAAATAACTCTGAGTTCTCATTGACCTTGCTGAGAAGTAAAGATACTCGGTACTTCACAGGAATAATCATGCTATTCCTGAGCTGAAGTATTTAATATTAATTTTATCCTTTAAATCTAAAAGGAAAAATAATGGTACAAAAGCTGAGTAAGGCAATAATACAAATTATGTAGAGGGATATTCAGAGAGAGTGGCATTGTTTTCTTGTAAGTACTGATGGTTTCTGAACTTAGAAAAGATTGACTGCTTCTCCAAAAACCTCACATTTTAAGAACAGAGATGGGAATTTTAAAAGCTACATTTTTATAGGTAAAATAGTCTATTATTGATGTATTAATGTTTTAGATTAGGGTTTTCAGCTTGGAAGTTGTGGGTACAGGGAGCTAATATGAAATTCCTAGGGATGTCTGGCAAAGATAAATGTTTCTGTATAGAGAGATTCTTCCTAATCAATAACCATTTCTGAGCAGACCATCCATTTAAGTTTTTTACCTCTATTTTGATCATGAAAATAACCAGCTTTGCCAGCACTCTGGCCTCCCTTGACACCCACTGCTTGTTCCCACCCTATGCTGTCCTATTTCTTCACGCTGAGTACATTTTTGGGGGGAAATTGATGAAAATTTTATTCCCCCCCCAACTTGTATTTATTTTAGCCTGATCAGTTCCACAATTTTATTCACAGAGCAGATGAAAAAATTCCTGTGTCAGTCCTTTTTTGGATTAAAGAGCTGGTGACAATGAATGCCTTCAGTTCTTGGGTGAGGATTTCACTGCACTTCTACAAATCGGACGTTCTACTCTTTCCTGGTATGATTCTAAAGGCCAAGCAGAACTCATGTTGCAGATTTAAAGTTGGAAGAAACCGTGACATTTGTCTTTAGCCTGACTTCTCTAGTTGAATTAGTGTATAATATTAATAATATAGTATAGCATATATTATACTTTCCTTGGAGGAAGGGGAAGAGCAGATGGAATGGAAACTAAGGACAAAGAAGTTAACCCACCACATGTGTACAACTATTTCTATAAACATATATGCTGTAGATTTTTGATCCTTTAACCTTTTCACTCTTCAACTAAAGAAAGACAACTCTAGTTCTTTCAGTATTGCCCCATTTCCCAATCCTTTAATGTTTCCTATAGATATTTTAGAACTTTTTCTAATTTATAAATACCTCTTTTAAATTAAGATTTGGACATGTTTCAAGCCACAATAATATCTGATACTTTAGTAATATAGTAGTAAGGGAGAGGAAGTACCTTCCCTTATTATAATTATAATTAATAGCTTTATTAATTATGAAAAGGGTCACTGTCAAAGCAAGATTTGTGTTCTTCTGCTCTAGGCTCTGTACTGTCCCAAAAAGAAGGATGCTCCTGTAACTTATGTTCTTTATTCTGAGATGAATGTTGCAATGTCTAACTGTGTGAAACCCCATATTTATAATTTCCACCCAATTTGTTAAGCTAGAGAAATGATGTGGTATCATTGTCTCATCCCCTTCTCCATATTCCAGTTTTATGTAATTTCTATTCAGCAGAGTGAAGTGTTAGTTGTGTATTATAAAGTACTTCTGACTGTATTTCAACTTTTCTGGTAATTAACTTCATATTTGTCCTTCTGCTTTCATTATCAATTACCTACTCATTCCCCTTTCCCTGTTTTACTCCTTATACTAATTGACCAGTTCATGCGCATATACATGCACACAGACACACAAATATTGTGTACATGTGTATTTTTACGAACAGCCTTCATTTCCTTTGTAAGCCAAGTTGGCTTATTATCAGAGCAGTTGTCCTTCTTTATTGATTGTGGCTTTTGGACATCTAGCAAAATAATCTTAAACAGTTCCTAATTATTCATATTTTTCTGTTTAAATTCTTTCTCCCAATAGATTTGACTTTATTTGTTCTCAGCTTTGGAAAATTGACTTCTTTAAAGTTCCAAGCAATTCAGTAGCTGCCATAAAAATACTGAAACAAAGTCCAAGGAGAGATCCTGACCTCCCCTTTTTTAATTTCCAGGAAGAATACAAAAGGAGGATGATGTACAATCTTGATTAAGATTAATCTAAGTGTCTGAGATAGATAGAAATATTAATTTTTAAACCCAAAGTAGATTTTCATGGTCAGGAAACTTGGCAAGCATTGAAAATCACTGCAGTTTGTAATGCCAGGGTATATCACAAGCAGTACTATTGAAATGAAAAATGCTGGTATCTTGGAGAAGTGGACTCTGGAAAGGTTATTTGTGCTAATCTTGCACAGGTAGTGTGAATGCCCCAGTTTTTAATGCATTCACTAGTACACTTAATTATTACTGAAAAATACCTGTATTATGGTTACCAGAACAAAGATATAAGTTTGATTGTAACTCTTCTGCATTGTCGTCCTAAGGAAGGATATTGTCCTTCAGTTTCAAAACCCGAAAGTGAAAGTAGTTGTTTTAGAGAAATAGGTCATGCAGTTTCATTTTCACTTATGCAATCTTAAAAACTCTAAGCACCAGCTGTGTTGAGTCATGAAATAAAAGAACTCCTTAGGATTTGGACTGCAGACTTGCTCTGAGAAGAAACATACTTCACTTTCTCAGCCTGGTATGTCAGTGTTGCATTGGATACAAGACTTATGAAAAGAAGTAATCAAATATGCACTTCAAAGGGAAAAAAAAAGCCAATGATGGGAACAAAAATAGGAAGTAAAATCTAATATGCTGTGCATCAGCAAAGTCACTTTTTACTCTTTCATCCCCTGTTAAGAAATTGTTCAAAGAACTGAAAGATTTCACTGAAAGCAACAGCTTTTAAATATTTAGATTATTGTTAACGGGGATTTTTAACTCAAAGCTTAAGAACACCAAAATACACTGTTTTCTATAGGCATTTGTATAGACATAATGTGATGTTTGGTTGGGCTCCTTCTATTTTAAATAATTCTTTGGATAAATTCAAGATATTGCAATGAACCATGGTAGGAATGAGAAAGGTCGTGCTATGACAGCCAGGTCTTCATAATTCAAAACATTGTGTAGAGGGTCAGCTAATATCCTGCTTGACTTTCTTTGAAATCTAGTTTCATTAATGTTTACTACAAGCGGTTAGAGTAAACCTTGCATTCTAGATCACACGAAAACTTTTGCTCAGTGTAAAACAAACTCTACTGTCTGGTTTTGTTTGTTTGTTTGGGGTTGGTAGGAGAGGATTTTTTTCCATTTTAGAAAGAAAATACAAAGCAAAAATAAATTTCTATTTAGACCAATGCCTTTATTCAGCTGAACAGTCAGAAAAACAAAAACGTTATTCAGGGTGTCCTTAAAAAGTTCTTTCTTCAGCTCTTCCCTGACCTCTTGGTAATGGTTTTTATTCTTTATTTTGTGGATTCTTTCTAATCTTCAGTATATCAGAATTTTCAAGGGTCAGCTTGAGCTTTAGAATTCTTTTCGTTATGTTATAAAATTTCATTTGGAAAAGCCAAATGAAACTGCAATAATACACTATGGAATTATTGATGAAGGGAAAAATGAAATTTGATTTCCTTCCATCTGTTTATTATAGTTTTTTTCTGAAAATTATATTAGTGGATCAGTGCTGAGTTTTCTTTCCTGTTCAGATAGTAGAATCTGCATGTACACTTTACATTTTTTTTCCCCTCTAACCAATGTTTTCCTGCCTGTCTTCTGCTGGAAAATCAGTTGTTGCAAGAAAATTTTGACAAATACTCCATGGTAATCTGTTGCAAACTAATCTTTACTTCACTCTGAGCACAAAGTTACATTGTGAAAGTCCTACTTTTACCCAAATGTCACTATAAAGTGAATTGCTTCAGTATGGAGACCAAGCTGAGTGATCTTTCCATATTGCAGATCAAATGGACATGTTTTACAGCAACACAATGAGTCAAGTTTCTTGGAGCTGTTCTGAAGCCTCCGTTCCACCTTATTCAATTTTCGGCTGCCTCCACTTGTTTAGCCTCTTATCAGTTTACATATATCGCAAGGATAAGACACTCCTTTAGCCAAGTTAATTATACTGTCTTCATCCCATGCAATCATGAGCAGGCCTGGTTATTTTAATCATCTTCACGCCTACTTTCCTATACACACTTTGCTTCTACAGTAGCCGTTCTAAAATGTGTGAGCTGGACTCTTGCCTAGAAGTAAGCCGATCCCTGCATTACCCTGAAATGTTCTCATTGCATTTGCTTCTAATTGGGTAATGTGCTGCACTGTTTTTATATGACATTTCGTTCCTCGCTATCAAACATTCCATGCTTTTTTCATTACATGATTTATAAGACTTCCTTGTCACCTACATTCCTGCCAATTCTCCCAGAGATTCATCTCTAGATTGTTCTATTTCTTCTAAAGTCTCACCCTCGTACTGCTGCTAATTGAATATTTGCATACCCTGTTCCTTCTGTCTGGAACTCCCAAGCCCTTTTAACTCACTGAATGGCCCTTGCCAAACACTTTTAAAAGTCAGGCTGAAACTTTCCACTTTGAATATCGTTTTTTGTGTTCATATGTAATCCCTTTCAAAATGTTCAGAGTCCAGAAATGTTTCCACATTCAAGCGATCAGAAGTGAGAGAAAATAGTGGAGTCCCAGACCAAATAGACTGATCTGTGAAAGTGTAATTCCTTGTAGAATTATACAGCAGTGACAATTGCATGGTGATTAAGTCGCATATGCTGACAAAGATTCAGGATGTCCTCCTAGTAAAAACAAATCCAGAAGATCCTTCACGTTCCTGAGCAAGCGCAGGCCTATTACATTCATATGTAGAAAAATGGATCTGAAGGAGCAATACATTGGGTAGCTTAAGTTGTTGGAAACTGGAAGTCTGCAATTTAGCAACAGATATAAAGTGTTCAGTTCTGTAATATCAAAGCAGTAAGTTCAATAATTAATTTTTTTGCATGTAAATACTGCATGCTCAGCAACAAGTTAACAGACAATCCTAAATAAGACCAAAGATGAAGTCTGATATCCTCCCATACCCCTCTCACCATGTTTCCTAATCCTTTTGTTTCCCTCTAAGTCTTCTTGCGTCTTGCCACTGTTACTTAGGTGTAATTCAGAATTTAGGTGTTGCCAATCTATCAGTTTTTTGCCAATGTCAGGAATATCCAGATTTATCAATAAGCTCCAGCAGCAACATTTTTTAGAAGTTTATTAGATACCATAATTATTCTCTCACAGGAACCTCTTCTCTGCAGAACAAATACTGAGAGCAAGTGCCATATATTTACTCTTTTCCTGGCCTTTTCCACCTTGTGAAGTGCCTGATACTGGCCTTTCTCTGTAGCAAAATATCTGAAGATAGGTCTTATAAGAGAATGGCCAGGGTTACTGTATGATTGAGGTGGTATAGCTAAGGATTGTCCAAAAGCATTGACTAGCATTTAAGAAAGTGAAAAGGTTAAAAGTGAAATTTCTAACAGTGTAGCTATGTTTACAAAGTGGAAAGATTTTGTAAATAATTGATATCAATATACTGTTATGATGACAATTATTTATGCAGAGTGTTTTTCAGCATTGGAAGAAAGACTTGACTAAAATGCAATAGCATATTAAGGGTTTAGCAAGAGGTTAACTGTGCAATAAGGACAGGGATTGTCTTCTAATTATCTAGAGATTTCATTGTTGTTCCCTTCATAACTACCATAGAGGAGACAAAAAAATTAGAAGTTATGTCCAAGAGTCTGAATTACCTGTCACACTGGCACATATCAGAGATAATGTTTGTAAGCAGCTAGAATTACACTAACATTACACTAACATTAACAGAAAGTTGCTCCTAATTCAAAATTTAAATAAATAGAAAGAGATCTTAGATGTACTTATTTATTGAGAATAGCTTACTGAAAAGATACAAGAGTGAACAGTCATGTCTGATGCCACTGAAACTGTGATTTATTTTGCAGTTCTGTCTCTTTCAGAAGTTTACTTCACCTCCTGAAATTTCTTCCTTTTTTTTTTTGTACATGAGGAGAGGTTTGTGCCCTCCAACATTTCTCAGGAGGGAGACGTGCCTGAAACCTCTCAGAAGAACAACCACTTGCCAGTCCTGCAGGAAAGCACCAATGCAGCAGCAGCTGGCTGCATACTCTCTCAAGGAATTAGAGGAAAAAAAGTCAGCTTTGTATCTAGCTGCTGAAGTCAGAGTCAGGAAAAGAGGATGTAAATAGTGTAGACATGTAAATACTGAAGTGATTTTTTTTTTTTTTTTTTTTCCCCTTTAGAAGACAGATAATACAGACTGTATAGGCACATTTGTTGCCCTATTTGCACTGTTGATTGTGTCTCTTGTGTGATTTTGGAAGAGTGAAGTAGGTCTTAGGTTATGAGTTCAGTTCTTAGTACTAGATTTGAGAAAATAAAGCTTTAAATAAATTAGTGCAAGTTCAGACTAGTCTGGTTTATTCCAGTGTGTTGGGTTGAGCCTTTCTGGTACATGATGGCACACAGTACACATTCCTGTGTGGAATGAGCTGTTGTGATGGCAGAGGAACTCAGGGCCATAGTTATGGCTTAGAAGCAGAGTGACTGCTAAGAACTGCTGTAGTCAATCTGATTGTATATTGTGCATGTATTCTGGAGCTTTCCTTTCACAGAGAGAAAACATTTTCAGGAGGGGAATAACCTACAACATATAACAAAATGAAAAGGAAAAGAAGTTCTATTTTGCAGTTTTAAAACACAAAAATCTTCATCAGAAACCTTTATGAGTTCCTAGTTAGGTCACAGGTTTTGTGGCTGGAACACAAATTGAGTGCCCAGTATTAGATAATCTAATCCTAAAGTTCCAAATAAATGCAGGAAATAATGCACAACTGGTGTCTTCTCACAAAAACTACTGAGCACACACAACACATATTTCTGTTGTAGTTGCTTACATCAGATTTAATTCTTTCTTCCTGTTTAAGCTTTTACTTGGTTTTAAATGGTTGCTGCAAAGTCAAATCTCTCAGAAAGACATATGACTGGCAGAGAATAAATATTTTACATGGAATAATTACTTATTGCCTGAAGTCTTTGGCATGCTATCCAGCAGGAAAAAAAAAAACCCAAACATTTTAATAAATGCCAACCACACCTACAAAAAATAAGTACCATCACAAATCATACTCACTTATTCCAAGATTATCATTTGATAACTAGTCCAAATTGCTGTTGAGATAATAGCACTTCCTTTGATGTTACTGGCAGAGTGCAGGTAAAAATATTTCTGTGTTTGGCTTTCACCATTAGCACTAAGATTTTACAAAACCTAACAACAAAACATGAGCCAAAGCATAAGAGGAAAAATACTTTCTCATAGTAGAGTAACTTAGATATGCTTCAGCATACTTTGGAAAAAAATGCCACCTACCAGAAATAGGCTATTAAGTGAAAAGTGTATAAACACACAACTTATTTTAGTGAGTACACTTTGGAAACATTCGGTATAATCTATTTAGTTTAAGCCTAGTTTTCTTAGAAGAGTTTGGAACCATACTTGCAGCAAATATAATAGGTTCTCCCAACGAGAGAAGCCAACTCACTTTGTTGGAAAAAATACAAACCGGCTGTATTGTTGTAACAGTTTTCTATCCCTGACACCTCAGGTCCACATCCATTCAAAGGCTGCCTTTATAACATCCCAGAAAACTTTAATCAATGTCAGGTTTACACCAGCGCAGAGCAGAATCTCTGGTTTATCAGTTTAAAACAATGGGATCCTTTATGCAGGGAGATTGTGACTCACTGCCTTGTTTGTCCTAGCTAATGAGAACTAACAGCACTGTCTGTAATGGATGTGCCGTGGATATTACTGTGGGAACGTGCCTTCAGGAAGAGATCCAACTATCTTCAACTGTGTAGTCAAAGATGATTGTTATTAAAATAATTTTGGAAACTCATGTACAAGATGTACTTGAATTGCACTGTGAATACGTTAATGATTGTTCTAACTTATCATAGCTGTTCTGCATGTATGTTCAACATGCATCTTGTTGGCATTTTAATGCTGTGTATGTGTGTGGGGAGAGGGGTGTGAGCAGACCTAGTCTGCTGACTCATCTTGATAGATGGATTGGGTTTTATCATCACTGAATCAGAGAAACACCGAGTGGCTCTCCAAGATGTAATAGCTTGAGGGAAAAGAATGAATATCCTGCCTCAGACCTTACAGTAAATCAGACCAACGAAAGGCTCAATTCAAATTATTGGAAACTTGCTCAGGATTTCTGCCAGAGTTCGTTACATCATAAATGAAAATCCAACAAAGAAGGAGATGGAAATCTGTTAGAGACCCTTGATTGCATATTTGCTATGTGGGAAACTGGCAGGAGCAACATATCTCCCAGTATTCAGTGATTGCTTATGAGAAGTTAGCTGCTGTTTAGAAAGCATGGCTTTTCCCAGATGTGATAGAGAAGATATCTTGCCCTTGCTGAGGACACAGTGGTAGAGAAACTTCCTTTCTGGTGGAGTTGGGAACACCTGCAAGCCCAATAAAAATCCCCATGGCTGTGGAGAAATAAGTGGATGGGAAACGAATGAGCCAAATTTCAGGGTGAGAGGAGTTGTGAATCTTAAATTCTTTCTCCTCTGTGGAGCAATCTGGCTATCTGATAAAGGTCTTGGAGAAGACTGAGGACTAGTGTTGAGCAATGTGCACATGAGCTGTCAGAGAAAGGACAGGAGGAGAGTCAGTGTGTGACTTTCTGTTCCCCTCCTCAGCAGGCTGAGATCCACAGCAGAGCACATAGACTCAGCCATTTTCTGCAAGGAGTACAGAGTGTTTAATAAACCAGCTGGGAAGAGAACAACTTTGGTAAGGTCCCTGAGCACTGCACTTTGTGTATGAAACTATTTACACAACACAACAACAGCCACAGATATTTGGACACCACTATCACTGCAATAAGTTCTAATACATTTCTTTTTAAGAAAGGCTGTGATCCTGATACTGTGGCTTACTAATTCATCCAAAGTAAATGACCACTGAGTGGATATAGAAGCAGCATGTGCTTGTGAGCAAGTGAAGACATCCATTTTAGATTATTTTGCATGATGAAATTTTGCTGTAAATGGTAAGGACTGTGAAGTACTCAATAGAAAAGAAGAGACCAAATAAAGCTAAAAAGTTAACAAATCTACTTTTCAGTTATTCAGAATGCTGCATATTCCAGTCATGCACATTGTATAATGTCTGTATGCTGTCACACCTACACTATACATTTTGCATCTGTGTCAAAACACTATATCCTATCAGCCACTATGGCTGGTGGAGGCCAGACATGAAACCTATCCTTTGCATGTACCTCATAGCTAATGAGAAAAGTTTTTAAACATATCAAAAACTTCCTTTAAATCTCAGGTGAGGACTGCTGCATTGAAATGTATGTGTCATGAGACAGACTGCAGGGGCTCTTATTGCAGAAGTTAACAGATACTAATGATCAAAGACTCAGTGAAGTACTGACATACAAATGTTTTGGATGGTCTTATAGACCAGTTTGGACAATGTAGTTTTCACAAAAATGCAATATATGTAAAGAAAAAGAAGAGTCACTGAAATAATCAGTGGAAAATTTCAAATTTGTAACCAGAATGTAAATATTTGAATTCTGAGAAGCAGCTGAAGCACTGGCTGAGGTCTTCACATTTCCATTTTTCTCTTCTGGCTTGGCTTTTAAGCAAGACTACATCTCCTCTGATACAAACATGAACTTGTTTTTCCAACAAAAACTTCAACATTTTCCATTAAAAAAATACAGAAACACTAAAGAGTACTTTAATTGTAATCCATAAACCATAAATTCCCATTATAGAGAGCTAAAGGGGTGTTAGATGCTTATTAGACCTTTAAGCTGAGATGCAGAATGTGAAAATAATGGAAAAATAGGGATGTCTGCAGTATCTTTCCACTGTGCCCTTTCACTACAGGGCTGTATACAGTCTGACAGTAACATCCGTATTGTTACTTAGACTGCATTAAAACCCAGATGCTAAGGCCATTTGATTTCCCCAATCTACTAGGCATAATACAGATATAATCTGTCCCCAGTCTGTGTCCAGCTTCATCAAAATTGTGCGCTACATATATATGCAACAATTTCACAAACTATTTTTTCTTCATTATTGTTAGAACCTGGAAAGTAGATAAATATTCAAGAACAGAAAATCACATGCAGCTATAATTAGCAGGATTATGAATAGTAAGTAAAATGCTAAAACTTTCAGAAAATTTTACAGATAGTGTGGTTCAGGCAACAGAAAATAAAAAGGATCTTTTCATCTGATGTGGGAATGAATTGGAAAAGATTATCTAAAAATGGTCCACAACCCATATGAGATTACCATCATTAAATATCCATCTGGTATCACTACTCACTGTCTCAAATGTCCCTTCTTTGTCCCAGCAGACAACCAGAAAACCTATTCTTTGAACTGGACTTGGCATGTTGTACTGAAAGAAACTTGCTTAGCTGAAGAAGGACAGCTAGGAAAGCCTCAGGAACAGCGCTGAGGGAGGTCACCTTGCTGGGCTGCAACAGCCAATAAACCAGGTAACCTATGGAACAAGAAGAATATGTGTTGATACATGTTTGGGGGCCTTGTACAAGATGGAGATGTAATCAGGCACTAAGCATTTATAACCAGTATTAATGAGCCATTAAAAGAAGAGGAAATCCTGCATTCCTGTTCTACTCCTCTGTGCTTATTATCCTGTGAAATCTCAGTGGATCTGGGGTAGAACTATTTGCTTGCTAACATTACATTTATCACAGACATGAAATAGGTAGTCCTAGTACCAATGGCAATCTGCCCTATGGAGTCCCTACGTTGCACAACTTGGCAGCTGCTTTTGCAGGTAGCTGTGAGCAGTTCTGCCTGTACTCCCAAGTCAAACAAGACTAAACAGTTGTGTTTGTGAATAGCTTAGTCCAAGGCTCAACTAATGAGGCAACAGAAAGTGTCTATTAGGTGGATTTAGCACAACACTGGCCATAGCCACACACACACACAACGCTTCTAGTCAGCTTGAAACACAGGCGCAATAAGCTCATGGCTTTCTGGCAGAGACTGTGTAGACACTCTGTTTTAACCACCCTCCCTTTCCCCTTGGTAAGTAACATATTATCCTGCTTGGGAATTTAAGGCATACTGAGAAACATACTTTCTATACCCACCTCAGCTGAGGAGAACCAAAGTTTTGTCAAGCTTCTGGAAAGTGCGTTGTTGAGCATTGGGAGAGTAAATAAGAAACTCTAGTGTCCTCCCTTTTGAAAAGAATTTTTTTTCTCTGTATATTTCAAAACCCAATGCGTATCCATAGGTGCATGTAGTGCTTGTACCTAGACATGGAACAGGCCATATAATCAAAATTGTGCTTTGCGTACCTATTGTCAAATGAAAGTTTAGCATTAAAGGAATCTAGAAATTAAATGTTCCTACATAATTTAAACAGGTATTTGTGTTCCTCTGAGAATTTCATGTTATAATACATTTTATCTCAGTAAAGATTAGATATTTGCACAAGTATAGCTGATCAAGGATGCCATCAACAAATGTTTTATATTCTGTTCACGGTATAGTTGTCTTTCCCAATGGTGTTTTATTGGTGACAAAACAACTAATTGTTGCTGCCCGCTGACACCAAATCTCCACAATATTCTTCCCACTCTGTTTGGTAACAAGCTGAACTGACAGCCTGAGACCATTTGCTGCTACCATGAAACTTCTGAGCAAACATTTGTAGTGCTTCTAGATCATTTCATAGTGCTAACACAGCTATGAATTTGACATGAAATCATATTCAAATTAAAATAATTATCTTCCAGTTCAGCTTTCTTGTAAGAAGTACCTGAACCTCTTGATTCAGTTGTCTCAGTAAGTCAGATTGCCTAGAGCTCATGATCAAACTGCTTTAATTCCCTTTTTTAAAGGTCATATAAACATGTGTGCTTAGTGAATTAGATGCAAATTCAATTCCCTATTCACAAAGCTTCCTAGTAAAGTTCCCTACCTATTCCTCACATACAAGCCTGTGTCTGACAGTAGAATATTGACTTTTGAGCTGTGGTCAAAGGCATGATTAAACAAAGAACATGACTGCCATCTGCATTGTAGAGAATATTGAGAGAGGGAACTGGAGCTACATTTTTTCCAAATGGCGCTGAATGTATAGGTTAATTAACTCTCATTTTAACATGACGGTTCCATGATTTTATTTGGTTTTATATCTTGCATTTTTATAGGGGTAGTATGTTCTGAAGAGGAGCGGATAGAGATCTAAGTACCAGTGCCTGAATTTTATTGAAGCTGTTACTGCAATTAAGCACTGACTGAGCATACTTCTTAAAAGTAGTGCTAAAACAAAAAAATGTAAATAATGAATATGAGTTTTAAATTAATCTCCATCGAAGACTGAATGAACCACACCAAATAGTTCACAATTTCAATAATAATAATAGAGCAAAAGTTTGTTCTGACATTTGTCACTGACAAATAACAGCTTCAGTTCTGATTTTCCTACTTCTGAAAAGAAAATTGTTACATTTATCAACTTGTTGTTAGATCTTTCCTTATAAGTAATGAATATCTTTGTACTATTCTTCTAACTCCTTATTACTAAGAATTGTTACCCTAGTTAACACCACAGGTCTGTACAGCACATTGTTACCTCTGCCTGGGCCTGGAAAAATACAGAAAATGAAAACCAGCACAAACAGTGTGAGCCTTCCCCAGATATCTACTAGTTTTCTGGAAAGAGTAGGTAAGAAATAATCCTGAAATAATTATTTAGAACTTGTCAGATGTACTAGATCCAAAGTTTGAAGATGGTAAGTCTCAGAAAGTCAACGGGTTTGTGTAATAGTTAGATTTTGCAGACAATTAAATCTCAAATTCTGTGTTTGCCTCTAGGTTTTCAACCTCTAGGGTGCACATTTTCAAGAGTTTTCAAAGATCAGGAGGACAAAAACATCTTCTGAGTATGTGAAAATCTCAGATGAGAATAAACAAACAAACAACAAAGCAACAAGACACCCACTCGTGCTTGGTAAACCACCAGATACAAGAAGAGCTGTGGTATTGTCTAGGGAAGGCAATTCTTCAGAAGTATTTTGATGCTCACCACAGGCAATACTTTATCCAGGCATATCACCATATAGACAACCCTTGCTGTGGGAAGATCCACAGCTCTTGTTAAGCCTCAAGACTTCCTGTATTACATGAAGTTATGGCACTGTTAGAAAGGAAAAGAGAATTTTCTTGGTATGATAGGGTTTGGTAAGTGTCATGACAGGTTGAAAAGATGAAGAAAGGGTCGACAGAAAAATACTTCTAGTGAAAGAGGCAGATAAAGTACTGGCATACATGCAGATTCATCATCCTTTTCATTGAACCACTCCCTCAAGGCTCTTCTGGTATGCTTACCAAAGATAAGTCACCCAGCCATCTAATAGACCCAGCGTGAGATGAACTCACATCTGCAAGTTCACGTACTTCTGTGGTCACCTGTAGTTCTGGCTTCTTGCTGAGGGTTCCCTGCACTCCCACCCTTAGGTCAGAACAAGACCTGAGTTGTCAGCCACGTATCTGTCTTGAGGTCTCACTGGGGTATTGAGGTATGCCTTTCTTCCTTTTAGAAATAAATGAGTGACAAAACTGGCCAGCAGATTTCTTAAAAAAATAGAAAATTAGCTAATAACTGGAATAAAAGATGAAAGGGAATTAAACCCCCAAATTAGCACTTCTGAACAGTTAATATCTTCTGTTAAAACAAAATATTTCAAACCTGGAAACCCTCATACTTCTCACTTGAGAAATTTAAAAGAATTAGCTAAGAAGTTCTCTGAGCCACTAGAGTTAATTTTCATATTGAGTCTTGGGAAAGAAGGGATATTAAAAGAATTGCTGACTTGCCAGAGTAATTGTAGCATTTAAAGAAAATGGCCCAGGAAATGATAGATCAGTTACCCTGATACTAATCTTAGGGGGGGAGAAGCAGCAAGCCAGACAAATTCAATGCTCTGTCAACAGGGAATTACATGATAAAAATAAAGTTATATCATTCAGCACAGTTTCACAGAAAGTAGCTCTTGTCAAATTATCTTCTTGAGGTTTTTTTAACAAGATTACAGGTCTGGTTGATAAAGGTAGCTGTGTTGTTACAGTGTAATTGAATTTATCCAAGGTATTTGGCATGTTACAGATGACACTGTGTTTTAAAATTGTGCATTATATGTAATTAATAGAGCACATGTTACATGATTTTAAAGCAACTTGATAGCTGTCAAAATGTGTGCATTAATGGAAAGGCATTAATTAGCTGGGCCATTGCTAACAAGACACTGCAAGACCCTTGGTCCTAAACCATTTTACACCCTTCTCCGAAAACAATCTGAACCATGGGCACAGCTTGTAGGGGACACAAAGTTGATGTTGTGAAAATTAATCAGGAGTTAGCTTTTAAGGAGTGCACTCAGTCCCCTGGATAGGTGACTTGAATTCAGTGCAGGAGTTTGAATGCACTCAAATGCTGTGAACAGGGAACAGAAGTGTGTTGCAGAGCTGAGCTACCAGCCCACAGCCACAGGCAAAAGGACCTCCATGTCTTTGGATGAGTGAAAAACTCATCCTAAATGGATGCAGGGGAGAGACCTCATCTTTCATATCTGTCAAAACAACATAATGCTGTATGGACGTGAAGGTGGTGCCAGAGAAAGCCCTCGAGAAGGGATTGAAGAAAAATAAAATTGAGGGCATTATTTGCAGCCTGTAGGAAGATATAAGGGGTCAGGGCAGCATTGGGGAGAGGAGGTGAGAGAGGGGGCAATGAGATGGGGAGGTGGGCACTGCTATAATGGAACTTCTGGTGTCAGCACCCCTGTCCATCACCCTCAAGCCCATTCTCCATCCTGCAGGTGCCTGACTGTGGCCACTTAGGTAGAAACCCATCCCTCTCCCTTTCTGCAGCCACCCTCTGCTCCTTGCCCTGCAGCAGCTAAGGCAGACAAGAGGACTGGCAGCCACAGCTGCCATCACTGGGACATCAGCCTCCCCCTCTCTAAAGACCTTCTCAGGGAAACAAAAAATTAGGTCCCATGGCAAGAGATTAAATGGTAATTGTGTCCCTTTCTGGCTTCAGAGCCCATGAATCACTCCACACTGCCTGGCTGGGAGACTTCTTTGCTTAAAGGTTTGGGGGGTGGGAGGGGAGCTGGTTTATAATCTCTTAGCAAAACTCAAATAATACTCTTAGTCTGATTAATTTTGTGTTTCTTTTTTGGTGCTCCTCAGGTAAAAAGGGCTGGAATCAGTAAAAGCACATAGGAATGTATTGCAAATGGGTATGTAACAGTTCTATTAATAGTTATTTGCAACAACCAGTATCTCTGTGCTTAAGCTCTCCAAGACAGTGACAGTCACAAGAGCTTTACATATCTGCTATGATTAAGATTTTCTGTATCAGAAAGAATTTCAGGTTAGAATATTATTTTTAAACATTCAAGTATTTGACCAACAACTAATACTGAAAAAACCTTAAAAAATCCAGACCCAAAAGTCTTTACAGGAGATTAAATTAGTGCATAGGCCAACTAGATCATTGCTCCACGTTAAAGCAAATCCTCAGCTTGTTAGTTTCCAAAATATGAACTTCAACATAATTTTATGAATAACTAGTACCTTTATAATGGGCCAAATTAAGTGAAAATACTTCGTGGGAGGGGGCATAATGTTTGGATTTTAAAAATCCACGTGAGACCTGAATTTGTTGGTTAGAATCCAATACTGCTTAAAATTAAACAGACTCCAACAGACCTTTGATAATTACATCAAAAGTTCTTATTCATTTGATGTGGATTGTCTATATTTCATTGTTATTCTCTGAAAAGATTATTTATGTACAAAGAGTTAGGAAAGAATATTAATATTTTTAAAGTGGAACTATAAGGGCAAACACTGATTCGGCATATGTTTTCATTTATTGAATGTTCACATTATTCTGCTCAAAACCGTCACTTGAGACATTATTTTTTGCATGAAGAGTGATCTACAAAGATTCTTAGTAAAATATACTTCTAGTGGAACAAGAAGTTTAGCTTGTTTACTGGGGACTGGATTCAACAGCATTTGCTTAACAATCTGGGCATTAAGGAACCACATCAGTCATATTTTTTTTTTCCAAATTTGCCATTGGTTTACTAAGCAAAGCTCCACCAAAGGAAAAAATCTGATTTCATTAAAGATCACACACATCAGCCCAAAAAATCTGAGATGCTGTACTGAAAGTTGTCTGGAAATTCGACATATTTTATGCAACTAAGCGCAAAGCACTTTCCTTACAGTACATGGAAAGTACAGCAGTATTATAAAAAGGAGAGATTATCAATGATGTCTAGACATGGAGAAAGTATGAATTCATTTAGAATGCTCTGGTATTTACTTTGCTTTTCTGGAGAGAGATATACAGTATTTCATTATTTCAGTATGCAAGGCAGCAAGGTTTCTGAGCAGTTCGGCAAAAATCCCCAAACAGACTGCAGGTTGGGAACACTTAAAAAGAAGGAGAAAAGATCTGAATGAAAATAATCTCTGCTAGAAAAATAAGAAGCAGAGTGCAGCTACTTTTCCTTTCCATCATACAGACGGTGTTGATTGTTATTTTGAAAGTATCCATATTAAAAATGAAACCAAAATGAAAAAAAAAAACTAACCCCAAAACCCTGCCAACATTGTGAAGTCCAACATTCAGTCTTTAGGAAGCATTTAAATGGCATTTAACTCTGCAGCCTGATTGCAGCCTCAGGGTACAGAGAAAATAGAATCTTCATCTCAAAATTTCTTACTGTATATATATATAGGTAGCAATTGAATTTTCACTTAATCTTGGATTGATGGTCCCATTCCTCACTTCTCACATATTTAGATCTCTTACTAGATTCATTTTTTTTTTTTTTCATGGTACTCTTCAAAATAATAATAGTCTGTTGAACAGACTATGTTATTCTGCTGCTTCGAAGTCTAAGGATGACATTGAAAGACATGAAGTGATCGGGCTGTAGAAGCTTCAGTTAGCTCTGAGATTAACTTGGAAGCTGCTGCAGAATTGTTCCAGATACCTGAACTGCTCAGTTATCTCTACGTTATACACTTCGATGTAAACATACCTATGGTGTCAAAGACTGTAGTAGAACCTGTCTTCTTGGGCAACCATCTTTTTTTTTTTTTTTAAATCCCACAGTGTTTTTGTTTTTAACACACACCTTGAACTTCTGCAATGAATAGGGGAAGAGGCCTATGAAACTCTGTTTACAATACAACTCCATTCATTATACTATCCTGACTGAGTCCCAGACTCAGTCCATCCTGTGTTATGTGTGAGGTAAGGACACTGGCAGGTGGAGGTGTAAATATTGAATGTATACAGGTAATTAAAGCCTGCATCACAATGCTTACACAAAGGGCTGGTAGAGGTAAGAATTCAGGCTAATGTTCTTTTAATGTGTTATCTTCAAATATACTGCCTTGGGGAGGTTATGTGTGTCTATATAAACAAAGGAAAAGCCAGAAATGCCAAAGTATGGACAATACTGAACTCCAAAAGGTGGCAAGAGGCAAGAAGGAAACTTTGTTTCCTTGATGTGTGATTACTGGGACCCAGGGCAAGTTTCAGCGGGAGAAACCTATCAGAGAAGTTCTCTTAGCTGCAGATTGCAAGACAAGGAGCTCTCAAGGGTTGGAGAAGGGCTATTAACAGGAGCTCACTTCCAGGCTGTGACAAACTTCTTGGCACAAGCAAAAGGTGACTTTTCAGAGGTTTACAACCAGTTTGATAAGATTTTCAGAAAGATATCATTAAGCACCTCTTCAACACTGTGGCTAAGTTTTTCTCAACTAGCAGATTCTTGAGCCAGACTTTGAACGTGCCAGACCTTAACAGAGTAGCTGGTAGTTTACACTTTAATAATCATGAAAACAATATAGCCTCTTAATCATAGTCCTAAAGATGGCTGAAGTTTTCCAGGAAAAACTTCATATGTATGCCAGACATCTGAAATGAAAAACTCCACCCTAAAAACTACAGAGCTAGCTGAAAACAAGTGGCTGGTAATTAGAATGGCTGTCATTCAACACAGCAAAATAATCTTATTAGAAGGCCAGTTCATGGAAACCATATTTTTTTTTTAGTGTCAGGCAATGGTTTTGATGACAATCTAGTTAGGAAAATTTCTCATCTCAGGACAGTAACTAACCAGTATACATCTGTGAGAGAAAAAGAAAAAAAAAGTTAAATCTCTCCTCTTAGAATGGGCAGTAGGTATTCAAATCTAACATTTTCTTTGGGTAAGATTTTGTGTAGAAGGGTTCACAATTATATTTTTAAATCTAAATTTCACCTCAGTGTATAAAGGATTATTTAAAAGACAATTTTCAAAAATCAGGAAGATTATTGCCTATCATCTTAAACTGGGATATATTTAAAAACTAACTTCTGACAATTCTGTTCATGTAAGTTCATGTACCTCATTTATTTATCTCTAAAAAAAAGAGGACTAATGAGAATGGCATAGGTGGAAAACACACTTCTCAAAAAAATGGGAACGAGGGCAGGCGTTAGTGTCTCTCCTAAATACGTATCTTTATATTTAATATTAATGTGATTTCCATTTATACATGATAAAAATATCAACATTAGAATTCCAAGAGTTAAATCATGACATGGCTTCTCACGCTCACAAATGACTGTGGCCACAGTTCCGTAGATAACACACAGACATTTAACTATCAGATTAACAGGTACGTTAATGTATATAGATGTTGACATATCCACATTTGCACTCATAATTACTTGCAGATGTGGACTATGGGCACAAAAATGGCCGTATTTTAAATACTACTCCTTAAATCTACAGCATATTTTTATTCTTAACTAATTTTGGCATGAGATTTTTAAAATACCCAGATTCCAGTTAGGTTTGTGGCCCTAAATCAGGGAGATGCTTTTTGAAATTTCAACTTGAAAGCACACTTTGAGCTGTCACTTTTTGAATGCACACAAAAAATTCCATCCGCCTTTTCAAATTAACACGTCCCAGTCTTTGACTTTTTAGCTACAGGAAGGTTATTTTGAGATGCTTCTTCCTGCACTTAGAGGTTTTTCTCTCTTACTTTGCCCCCCTTGGAGCTCTTCAGCTCTTCTGTCTAATCATGGAGTGTTCTTCATGGTGCTCCTGTGACATGCAAAACAAGAACAAGCAGACAAAAGCTGTCTGAGGACATAATCATTTTTCTCAGTAGTTAGGGAGAAAAAATAGAGGAGTAGTTAATTTATTTCTTTACACTAAGAAACTCGGGAATCAGAAGAGAAGCAGGAGGGTAGAAATACTCAAAATTCTGTCCTGCAAATTAGGATAAAAGAAAAAGTCCATGACAGAGCAGAGAAGACAACAGAGTAATAATGGTGACACTGCTTACAACTGCTGCAATACTTTCACAGTGGTGCTGAACCATATTAAACACCATGGCAATGGTGATTTTACAGTCCTGTGCAGTAGCAGAGGCATTCACCAATTATAAATACAACTGCTTATTCATACAATGGTAGTTCATTCTATCTCTTAACAGATCTCTGACTATTAGAGAGTCAGTATAATTATCTCTGTTTAAGAGATGAGATGCCTAAAAGCCTTCATCACACCTCCAAAAATATGCCAGCTTCCACTCTGGTTCTCCCTTTACTAAAAACATCACCAGAAATTTCAAGAGTTCCTTGTGAAAGCCCACAGTGGCTGCCTGTAGCCACCAGATAAGGTGATTTCTATTTACAGCTTCAAGGTAGAGCTTTTCAAGGTGATAAAAGTATCACTGCAAAGTTGCAACAAGGGTTTGAGAGGGAAGGGTCAGGGGACACAAGGGGCAAAAACTGGAACACTGGAAGTTCCACACAAACTTAAGGAAAAATTTCTTTACTGTGAGGGTGATGGAGCACTGGGACAGGCTGCCCAGAGAGGTTGTGGAGTTTCCATCCCTGGAGATGTTCAAAACATGCCTGGACGCTTTCCTGTGCAACCTGGTGTAGGGAACCTGCCTTGGCAGTGGGGTTGGACTAGATGATGTCTTGAGGTCCTTTCCAACCCCTACCATTCTGTGATTCTGTGACATGCTAGGCTGAATGCAGACCTGCAGTTCCAAGCATGCATCAGCATCTCAAAAGGTCATCTGTCCCTTCCCTTCAATGGGGCTTTGCTGGCTGTAAACCTTCAAATGCCAGATGAAGGAAATAAACTTTCAATGGTAACTCCCAAATGTCTCTCAAACTGTCTAGTCTGATTTCTGTTCTGCATCCTTTCATCTCTTCTGCTTGCCTTATGGCAGCAAAACCAAATGGATTTGGTCTGTAGCTAATCAATCACCAAATTATAGAACCTAACAGAACCAGTTGGGCCACTGATTAACTCAGGAAGTTGCTTTTCTAAAGATGCTACCAGAATACAATAGATGACACCAAAGGACACCAGTGTCATTATTCATCTCTCTCCTTCTTGTCATCACCACACTAAAATGGTTGAGAGCCTGATTTCTTTCTGTAGTAAGGTATAAAGATAGGGGAAATTTGGCAACAATTGAATATATAATAATGATATGAGGAACTTTGGCATGATACCAATGCTTAGTATGAAAGACATGGCTTCAGGTCATAAGACTTTCTTCTATTGTTCAGGTTGGCAAGATCCTAGGGGTGCTGCAGAAAAAACACATCAAGGAGTTAATCTCCAGTTTTTACCTGCCAATCAAAGTTAAGATAGCGTCCTCAAACAGCAGGTGAGTTTCCTTGCTGCAATTCCTCTGTTAGGGTCAGAATCAAAATAAGAAACTTTTCTGAAGGACAGTGGTCTAAGAAGATACTAAAGGCCAATGGAGCCTGGAACTGGCCTAACACAGTCACTAAAACCTTCTCACCTTTACACAGGTGGCAGATGACATTCTTTATGGCTCATTCAATCCAATGAATAGGAAGAAGAGAGAGATAAAAATACTAAAAATGAAAAGCAACATGCTTTAGCAGTAAGGGGAAAGATAAAAGAAAGAGAAAATGAAGTGCAAATGTCAGATGTTAGTCATATTGCTTACCGCACCGTTAAAGCTGTTGAGATATTACAGCGATAAGTGTAGTAAAAGAATCTATATAGAACAAGGGTGGACTTGTCCATGGAATTTTGGTGTTTCTACATTCAGCCTTCTCAACGTGCAATTCACTTGCACCTTCCACCATTGCAGTTAGTTATTTCATTGGTATGTTATGAAGCTAATGAATGCTTATAAATTATTTTGTGTTCCTCAGAGAGAGGGAGGATTTTAAGCTAAACCCATTAGAGATGAAACCAAATATTACAGAGATAAAAATGCCAAAGAACAGCAATTAGAAATGGAACATAGATATTCAAGGAGACTCAATCTAGAAAAAGAAAAAAAAATAAAAACAGAAAGTTGGGGCTCAATCAGTGTGTGGGAAGTTAAAGAAATAAAGGAGAATAGTAATGAAATAACTTGTTTGGGTTGGGTGAGTTTTGTGGAAGGATGGTAAAATAATGTAAAATCAGAATCTAGTTGAAAATACTTTCCATTAGACTCATTGTAGGGGTTAAAATTTCATATAAAGCTGGTTTGAAAAAAAGGAACTTGAATCAAGAAAACAGGAACCAATTCTATGTAAGATAAAATGTTAAAAAAGCAGATATTCAACTAAGCACTTACAATTCAAAAGGGCAAGCTTTTGATAGACTAATTGAACTGTTTAATAAAGTCCATTAAGATGAGAATCCCAAGGGATTTGATCATGGAAGAAGCCTGGAATTTCAAAGTAGAAAATATTTAATCTTTCAGAACCTTGTACCTCAGACTATGAAAATTTTGAAAGAACCCTCGAATGACCTGAAAAAATAACCACCCCAAGAAGGATATTAGAAATAAGTAGAAGAGGCCTAAGATAATTTTTATCAGGAAAAACACTATGAATCAAAAAATGAAAGATGAAACTTTAAATTGTCAGAGTAGAATCTAAGTTTGCCCTTGAAGAAGATATTGAACCATAGGGTATTTCCTTTTGAGCCATATAAGTTGAAACAAAAAGACATAAAGGAAGAAGAAGTAGGGAGGCTTTGCACTGAGGATAAAACAGAGATTGAAGTTAATCTAGGTGTGGCCAAAAAAATGAAATAAAATTTGCCTGGGGTTTCAAAAAGGACAATTAAGTTGAACTGTGAGGAAAAGCATGTTTAATGGCAGCTTCCATTTCCACACCCTTGTTATCTCAACTGCAGTGGAAACAGAAGTCATGAGGCTTAATGTACTCAAGTCAGGGAGATTAGGTGGTCTCCCTTGCTGGATTTAGAAGAAGTATTTTTAAACACACCTTTCATGTCAGATTTGATAAGACAGTAGAACACCAAATGCTACTGGTTAAAAAAGGACAAAGTAATCAGACATCTGTAAGCCTGTAACTCTGTACATTGCTTTAGGACATATTTTGAAGGAAAATATATTTAAAGACAATTTAATAGGATGTAAAACAACAGGGATTTAATCAAATGTAGATCATTCTAGACAGATTTTCTAGACAAAGGAAGTGCACTGGATTTCATACATCAGGATTTCAGGAAGTAGTGCCAACTAAGAAGCTTGTCATTTAAAATCAAAGAAAGGAGTGAAGAACCTGTGAAGTAAGTACAAAACTGTCAGGTAGTATTGGTAGAGGGGCTGGAGATGAGTTACTGGTAGAGTTCTTCAAGGTTCAGTCTTGAGACAGGTGACGAATTATAGTCCAATGTCTGATTTTCAGTCAGGAAGATAGTGAAATGCTGATTTGCTTATACCTCTCAACTTTGTACTTTTATCAGTAGGGGGCAACTGGGATATCATATAAAAGACTTAGATGTTCTTGAAGAGTAAGAGGATAGAAGCTCATAAGAGAAACAGCTCACCTTCTGCTGTAAGGTGACAGCTCATCAGCTGAAAAAGATGCAGAAGGACCTGAATGGACTAGGTAATTGCAGAATTATATGAGTTGCTAGTAGAATTAAGACTCTTGCAGTCTATGGTTGTATTAGATTTCTTTTTAGAAGAGGCTGGGCACTGTATGAGGTCTTTCAGTACTTTCAAACTTCTCATTATACATGTTCAAGAACTATGAATTAAAACTTAAAAAACTGCAGAGAAGAGGTGCTAAAAGATCAAGCTAGTGGTACACATGCATTATGGACATTGAAAGAACACTGCCAAATTAACAAAAATAAGGCTGAAAGATGATACACTTTCTATCTGTAAATACAGATAGATTAAACATCAGGAAGTACTAGATTCTTCAGCCTAGTAGTTTTGATGAAAGTTGACACAGTGGGAATAAACTGACTAAGAATATATTTAATCTAGAATTTAACAGAATGTTTCTAGTGACAGAGAAAACAAAACCACTAACTTTCTGCTTTTAGCACAAATTTCAGTGTTCTTAGGCAATAAATTCCTTGACGTGGTACCACGGACTCCGTAATTCTTGAAATCTCTGTATTGCCAAATGAGCATAAATGTGTAAAGTAGTATAATTCACAGGTCTGAAAGCTTAGTATCACTTAGTTCAAACTCTAAACCAGCATATTTCTTGTTTACACACTTACTCATCTGGGGGCTTTTTATAGCAAAAATCCGTGTTACTAGAATTGTGTTTGATGCAGTTCATTTATCTTCTTCCTGGCTGAGTGGCTTGTGTCTCACTGAGGAATTTCTCATACGGCTCTTATTAATGCACGTCTTCTAAGTCTTCAAACCTACGGTTTACATGCTTGTCTAAAATTGATTAGATTTGTGTGGAAATTTCAAAAGTTGATATTCTCTAGATGTAAACTTTCTGGAAGAAGGAGCTGAGATTTGCCTAGAATTTCCAGAAAACTGAAGAAACTATTTCTTAAGGGGGAAAAAAAAACCAAAACAAAACCAGAAAAGAACAAAGACACACCTCTTTCAACTCACTTCAGTAAGCCCATTCACATGTCAAAGTCTTCTTTCTCCCACTATCCTTAGTCCAGCCTGCCTCATCCCCATACTGACACTTTCCCTCATCATACACCACACATCCCTCTAGTCTTATTTTTCCCAGAGCCAATTTATAACACCAACTAAAACACTCTTTTGAAGAGCCTCTCTACACCTTCCTTTCACCCTATAATTGTGTAGGAGGGTCAAGGATTTTCTAGGTCAAGGATTTATCTGTTAGAAAGCAAGCTTGTAACTGATATTTCAGTCAAATCTTATATTGCATTAGTATAATTTGCTGACATAATGCTGCACTATACTTGGGCTTTAGCATATGACTTTTTGTCAGAGTTGTAACTGGCAACTGTAAAAGGAAATAGCCTGGAAACTATTATAAAATGGAAAAATCCAAATTTATCTTCCTTGAAATTCAGATCAATAGACTTCATCATCTCTAGAATTATGTGTCCTGTATTTCATGGCTTAGGTGGATCATTCTAAAGTTTCAATATTCTCTCTTCTCACTCACCTACTTAGTCTCATTTCTGTACCATATTTAGAATTTTGTCTTCTGTCATTTTCTGCAGTCTTACAAGAACAAACAAAGGGTGGAAGTTAGCAAACTAATTATCAGAAAAAAATAAAAAACCCCTTTGAATAGTGGTGAAGAATTTGTAAATAAACCTAACCTCCCAAAACCCTAAAACTATAAAAAAAGAAAAAAATACAAAAGGAGACAATTTTCACAAAATAAAAATGTTTATTCTTAATTTATTGTGTTAATAATTTTAATTTGTTTTCTCTGATAGGGTAGTTACAAATACTTAGAAGACACACCATTTCTAACTAGAAATAAAATGATTAGTCAATTCTATTATGTGCATGCGATGAACTACCATCTATTTTGAAGCTGCACCTTCATTTTTTTGTGGGATTTTTGTCCTTATTTTCCAGGACCTTTGATCATGGGTAAAGACAGAGGAGTGCCAGACTGGGGAAAATTGTGTGGGTCACTGGGAAAGAGAAACTTCCAGTCACAAAATTAGACTGACTCAAAGAGCAAAAGGGGACAAGTGATGTGGCAGTGAGGTCCATCAGTGATGGAAACCCTGCGAGAGCTGACCTGGCCATCTCGCTTAGCAGTCTGAAGAAAGCATTATGCTCTGTCCAAAGTATGACGAGATAAAGAAATCATAGTATGAAAAGTAGAGAAAATCGGCAAAGTTGAGGGTAAAAAACTCACAGGGTCTGTAATGTCACCTGTCCCTAAAGAGCTGAAATAATTGCAGAATGCAGCAGCAGTGATAACAGGCTGACTCATCCTTCAGAAGTGGGCAGTTTTCCTCAGGAATAGGAAGGAACTGAGAAGGAATTGTTTTCTTTCTCATCGTGACTGTTGTCCATTTCCTTTCTAGTCCATGGACTTTATATTTTTCCTGTTCAGTTTCTCTCCCTTCTCTTTTAAGTTGCCCCTTTTCTAGCTACAACTACAAGTGAAAAAGAATCACTGAAACAAGAAGACTGAGAAAATTAAATTATTTGACAATTTGGAAATTATTTGAAAAGTTCTTTCTTATATAGCTGGAAACACCAGTTATAACATCTAGTATTGTCGGAAGTGATTTTTTGATTTGAAAAAACATATCTTACAGTTCCCTCAAACCTTTGTACTTAGTAACACTAACTCTAGTCACTGAGTAACAATAAGGATTTATCCATGACCTAAGCAGTAATATTTACTCACCTTTGGAAAGCAATTTGTGCTGCACAAAAGCTGTATGGATGGGGAAATGAATACACTGAAGTCAGGGTCTCTATCTGTGGTCTAAATTCTGATACATTCTTAGGAATTCTGCAGGGTCCCAACTGGTGAGCATGCATTTTTCATCAGTTGCAGAATGAGGAAGGAGTATTCTAAAGGATTACTAGTTTTATGCTATTTTGAAAGGACAGTTACGGTACGTGTGAATCAGTAATCCAGTGGTGTTTTATAGGCAATCAGTTTTGTGATATTTATTCATTTCTTCCATCCTCTGTCTAAGCAGCTTAGGGACTTACAGGAGAAAAAAATGAGAAAACTATGAAAAATGCATAGTTAAACTCTCAATCCTGAAACCCTGAAGTAAAGGTTTAAACAACCTAGATAAAACTGATATGTATTCTTGTCACATGGATCAGCTCCAAATCTGAAACAGCGTATTTTACTTCATCATACATCAGTACAATTTTATCTTCAGAGAACAATGTCTGTAAGCAATAGCTCTTATTATAATTTCTTAAAAGTTATTATTTCTTAAGAAAATATATTTCCAATTAATAAAAGTAATTGAAAATGTTGATTCTGTGAAGTCTCTCTCAAAATAAAGCATTTAAAAACAAGTATTATGCTAGAAAAAATTGGCATGCATTAGAGAAGCTTGCTGTGTAGTGATGAAATACCATTTCCACTCCATTTCCAAGAAGAGACAGTCTGGTTTACCAAATTATCTAGTTTTAAATCCTTCAAACTATCTAGGTCTAAATCCTTGCCACCAAAAATATTACAGAAAGCCAAAGACAGCTGGCATTTTTCTGTCCAGACCTGGGTGGTTTTGATGACCATAGAAGATTCACAAGAAAGTATTTGCTAATCTCTTGTTGCCCTCGCATCAGCCTTCATAGTCACCCCATACATCAGAGGAAACGAGGAAATGGTTATTCTACCCAGGGCGGGTTGCTGCTGAATAGCTCAGTGAGGTGTCCAAGCCAGACCCATGAACTTAGATGGCCTAATGTGCCCCGTGAGGCCACGGATCATTTCTGCTGCATAAGGCCTCCACTGCTACACTTCTGCTTTACAATCTGAGTCTAAGAGTAAACAAAATCATCTGAAAAGGATTCAGGCATTAATATATGGAGCTTGCTCATGGTTTGAGAAGTAACGAGGATGCTACCCTGTTCTCCCTTTAAATTTCCTTTAAATTACCCCAATTATTAAAAAATAACAACAACCAACTAAGATAACTTGAAAGGTTTGGATTTCCCATTGAATAGAATGCCTATGCACACACAGACATATAAAAATATACATACATTTCCATGCAAATTCAGCGGAAAGCTGACACATCTTCTTACCTTTCGTGAGAGAATCATTAAGTTTTATGTGCAGACACCTCTGTTTTAAATCATCAGGCTAGCAGCAGAACTACTTGGCTTTTCCAAAATCTCCCCTCAGCCCCCAGCCTCCAAATAAATACTAATTGCTGATGCTTTTAGTACAGAATCACTTCATTAATCCCAGCTACTACCCCCATATATGAATGCTTTATAACTCAGTTCTGGGATTCATTAATTGACCTAGTTAATTTGATCCCTAATAGCTTGTAATTAGGGATGTGTAAAATAGCTTGAAAAAATTTGTTGCAAGTAGACATTCCCTGAACAGTGGGTATATAAACCTTCAGTAAAGCGTGTTCTTGAGATTAGTCCTTTTATCTTTAAAAGGCATTAGAAAGTTTGCACTAAAAAGGAGGGAAGGAGAGCGAAATGAGTCAAAAACAAGGAGAGCAGATAACCTTTGATGCTAAGTTAATTTAATTTTCCCATGTGACCTAATCTAATTTGAAAACTCCACTGATATCTGTCAGAAAAACGTGTGTAGCAAAATGGGTTGTAATCGAGGAGAGAGAAAAAAAAAAAAAAAAAAAAAAAGGAAGTTCTTAGAAATTCACAAAAAAGTCCTGCATTCTTCTCTTTTTGTACTAAACTGTACTTTCAAGTGTCACAGTTTTGTCTTGTATGCCAGTCAGGGTACCTGTTAAGAGAGAAAAGTCTTCCACATTGGAGCAGAGCAGGCATCCTTAGTGTAAGCAGCACCCAGAGGAAAATTATGTGTAAGAAGGTGAACGGCTGAATATGTATGTGTTTTAATGAAGCATTTAATTTGAAAAGTTTTTGCAACCTTCAGACAGATTGAGTTTTAGGGAGGAAGTGACTCTGCAGTCAGTGCCTGGCCTGCTCTACTGTCAGAGGAAATAAGTAAAACTAAAATGAAGTGATAATATACTGTAGGAAATTTAAGAGAAAGAAAGGCAGAGGAAAAATGGCAATCTGGGACCATACAGCTGATCCCCAAAATAGACACAATGACCAGTGCCAAAATAGCTGCCAAAAACAGTAGATTGTAAAATTACCTAATACCTATGTCATGTTTACTTTATATTTACATTGGGGAACGGGCTCCCCAACAGACACAATACTCGACAGTATTTTTGTTCACTGTCACTATCATTATCCACCATCTGCTCTGCCAAATTTCCTTTCTGTTCTTTTTTGTGCATTCATCAGCACAGTAGTAAGTAACTACCTTAATGACTGCAGCATATTGCTTCTGGATTAGCAGCAGATATTGTACTACCCCTGGCTTAGGGACAGAGCTGTAAGTAGGAGACCTGGCAGGGGGTTCTATTTAAAATCCTTTCCCCTTTGCAAAAAGAAACACAGTAACTAGCAAAGTTTTGTCCCAAGTCACTAGCAGGGATGTGATCTATGGTTTGGTTAAAAAAAGAAAAAAAAATGTGCATACCTCCTTCTGTGAAATTCAGTGAGGTACTTGCCAGCTCCATGGAGATGGCTGAATTCTGACAAGATGTCTTAGTGTGATGGGTAGCCTGAAATACTGGCTGAGAGCTCTACTTACTTTGCTCAAAACCACAGATAGAGAAACCACAGCTTTGAGAAAAGGGCAGCTTTTGAAAAGGACACGTGTTTGCTGAGTGAACCTTGTGGGTTAATATGATGACCTGAAAGCACAAGAAGGCCTTTTTGTCTATGTAAGTCTGTGGGTAGATGTAGCAGTGGATAATCCAGGCCTGGCACATCTTTACTTATTCTTTACTTTGAAGCCATCTAATGCAAGTTCTCCAAAACTTACCTCAGTTCTCTTTTTTCTGTGCTGAGCAGACTTTTTTTTTTCTGAGCTTAGTCAAGTACTGAAAAAATAAGGGTGTTTTTTTCTTGCTAAAAACCAAACCAAACCAAACCATCATTTTTAAATATCTTGCACCAAGATGGGGGGAAAGCAGTGGATGTGAAGGGAAGAAGCTAAAGAAATGGGAAAAAGGGAAAAAATGACAAAGAAGAGCCAAAGGAAATTTGGACTGGAAAGCTTCCTCTGGAGTATTACAGTATAAGGAAATACAGCAGAAAAATATATAGATGCATATAAATTTAAAATATATTATGGAAAGTTTCCTAGTAAAAGCACATTCAAAAACAATTACATCTGATCCACAAAGAGAAGAAAAATGAAGTGATCTTAAGCTTCAGGGATCCTAGGATGGAGTGCTGCCAGGCTGCTCAAATGCAGGCAGCTTCAGCATAGCCCAGACAACCTATAGGTTAAAGGGCTTAGAATCCTGATTTTGTTCTTACTAAATCCAATGGCAAATTTCATTTGGACTTTGAAACTTTGAAACTTCTCTCTATGAAGAGAGCATTGTCTGTAGCAGTCAGGGACAGCAGAAGTTAACAATGATGTGAGAGCTTTGTTAATATACCGGAGTCTGGATCTGACAGTGAGATGTGTGTTCCTGTCAGGTAACTGTCCCTAAGGCAAATTCCATTGACCCATGGAAAAGAGAAGAAAAGGAAGGAAGGAAGGAAGGAAGGAAGGAAGGAAGGAAGGAAGGAAGGAAGGAAGGAAGGAAGGAAGGAAGGAAGGAAGGAAGGAAGGAAGGAAGGAAGGAAGGAAGGAAGGAAAGAAAAAGGAAATCTGTGGTGAAAAGAAGACCAGAGCCCTAAGCTGGGGTCTCTCAGCATGGAAATAAATTTATGCCACAGTGAGACTTTCTTAGGGCTTTCACAGGTAAAAGTTTAAAAATGTGCAGTTGTTGTAAACAAGTGAGAAGTCCGCTATGTACCAGCCTGTAAGGTCTGCAGAGCTTTCCAGGCACTCTCCTTCAGGTATGCCTCTTCTGATTAAATCACATATTGTAAACTGTAAAAACAAATGTTGCTACAGGATGATTATCCAAAAATTACCCTTCTCTATACAGCAGCTTTTGGGGAATGTTCAGGGTTGGGCTTTTTTTTTTTCTGTTACCAGTCACAGGAAACTGGATACTACTATTTTTTCTCTCTTGAAAGATCCCCTGTGGTATTTTTGGTGCTTACATATATATATATATGTTTACCTTTTTGTTGTCATACAGTATGAAAGGAACAGTGCTGTTATAAACTATAAAATAAGATCATCTGCTAAACTTCCAAAATTAAGTACCCATTTAAAGTGTCTCAGGGTTTGAGATACCCAGCCCTGAGATTCTTTCTAGGGGATCCAATTTCATAGTGAGATACATTACCTGGACAACTGCAAACGGAGACAGCTATTGATCACATGGGATAAGACGGAGAGTCTGGAGAAGTGAAATGCATGCTCTCTGAGCTGTCGCAGCAGGAGGTAAAGCTCATACTAATGTTGTGAGTGAGTCTAAGTGGCGCAGCTCGAAAGTATGTGGTGTCAGCTTGTGGATATGCACTGGGAAGAGGCTCAAGAAGGAAGTCTTGCAAAAACCAGGTCCCTTAGCATTAAGAGCTTTGAAAACCAGTGGGACTGCTTAAAATAAATCCTCTAGTTTATAGGCAGCAAATATGAAGGGCTCAGGGGGGTGTAACATGAGCATGGCTGCTCAATCCTGTGAGTGAACATGATGCTGCATTCAGGACTAGTTGTAGTTTTAACATTTTTCTCAGAGCTAATAGTGGAAGCAGCAATTCACTATCTCCAGAGAGAGAGGAGTGGAAGGCATTTTAGCAACCTGAATATATTTGTGCACAGGGCCAACAAAAATGGCAGGATAGATTTGGAAACTCCTCATGGAGTTGTTTTTATGCACATAGAACAGCGGTATTTAGATCCATATCGTAAAGGAGTAATGAATGGGTTTTTGGAACAGCTGACTGCAGAGAAGAGAGATGGTAGTACTCTTGTGGGTCCTATGTCCTTGTAGATGTAATTTGAAAACTCAAATGATTAATGTCAGCTTCGGCTATCTTAAACCAAACCAACAAACCCTAAGAAGGTCCTTCTTTTTAATGACTTTCTGAAACTCAACAAGGTTATATGTTTTTTGATGACAGGAAATTGTTACGCAGATATATTTCTGAATTTTACTAGTATCACCATTCACATTCAAAGGTGAGAAAGGGACTCCTTTTGCACCTCTGGAAAAAGTAAAATATAACAGTATCACAACTTCATTTTGGTATTACTGATCAAAGACAGCTTTACTAAGATGTTAATCAATATACAGATTGCAACAGACTTCTAACAGGTTCTGCAGAAACACCCCCGTTAGGCAGGCCTTGTCCCTCATGAATAACTCG
>NW_010330236.1:0-16365 GCF_000700745.2 Antrostomus carolinensis
AGGAAATCGTACGCCGCTTGTCTCTCCATACCTACGATCCAGCGCTGGTTGCAGCCTTTATCATACTTCAGCTACGCCGCGATGGCCGAGACCCGTCTATGCGGTCGCTCGGGGCCGGAGCTCCTCTCGAATAGCTCTTATTGCCTCCCACGCTGCTTATGGGACCAACCCGAAGAACAACACTTAACACCGGACCATGGCTAGCGAGAGGATTCGTGGAGGGGTCCCTCAGGTCCTGTTCCCCTGATGGAGTCCCTTAAGTCCCTGTTCAGATCCCTGTTCAGGTCCCTATTCGGGCACCATTTGTCGCAGTGGGAAAACTTGAGCACTCAATATGAGCGATCAGCAAGCTTCGTTTATTGATTAGCGTTCAGCATACTTATACAGTTCTTAATGAGATCATACATATTCTGTAACCTAACTAATTCATTGGTCACTATCCTAAACGTCAACCCCTTCCCTAGTTCCTCATTCTTGGTTGCTTACTCCCTTAGTTCCCATGCCTTAGCTGACCGTAAGCATCCTGTTATCGTATAACAGCTGCAGTCAAGGACAGCGTGTCCTTACCACCCCAGCACCTCAGACTAGCAGAGTCCGATGTTTCCCAAAATCCTGGTCATCCATCTACAGTATGTCTATGTGACCCTTGTCAGCTAACCAATCCTCCACATTCCTCCTTGTCATTTTGGACTTGAATGATATGCAATTAAAAATAGGATTGTTTTTAAATTAAAAAGAATAGATAAAATTCAAATAAACTAGAATACCAATTGAGTTTATTTAGGATTTTTTTTACAGTAATGTGTGAGGCCATGGTGACATCATTGTTCATTTTGCTAGCAAAGTGTGGATGGGATAGGCAGACACGGCATCTGCAAAGGTGTGCTAGTTGAAGGCAGCTCAGCACTCAGGTTTGCAATATTCCTCTGCCGTAGTCGTTCTTCAATCTGATCTGCTGATTGAGATGTCCATGTGATGGTAACTACTCCGCTCAGCTGAGGGCACATCCGCATTAGCTGCTCTGCTGGGTGAGCCAGCAACACTCCCACATGCCCCTGTTTTCCATGCTTTGGGAATGGTTTGGGAATGTTGGGTTCTTCTGCATGGAACTGATTTCATCTGGATGAAATTAAAGCACAAGACATTCTCCAGGAGTGCAGCAGCAGGTCTCCAGCTGCCAGTGGGCATTCAGAGCACAAGGTCCAGACAGACACACTGAGGCAAAACCTCTCAACAGTGTCCTGTAAAATTAGGATGATATCAGTAATATCCATAATGCTAGGCACTTAACAAAATGTTAATAAATACATAAATGTCACCACCCTATGAGTTCAGGTTTGCATGCTACAGGTCTGGGTCCCACAGGGTGCTGCTGCCCTGTCCCTTGTCAGCTGGACACCCCACAGCACCCCACAGCACCCACAGGGATGATGCTCTGTCTGGCCTGGGCAGAGGTGATGGTGCTGGTGGGGTGACTCTGGGCAGTGTCAAGCCCAGTCTGATTACACCTCTATACGCTCTTTGCTTTCTCTGTCACAAATTTTCGTGCACCTTTCATATTTTTTTTCTGGGTCACTCCTTTGTGTCAAAAGATATGCAGAATTCCCTGATCGCTATTTAATCTGACTGATGGGCATTTCCCACTTCAACATGATCAGCTGGGGACTGATGGCATCATCCTCTTTAACATGATCAATCTGGGGCACTTTGAGGCAGTGTTTTGTGTTTGTTGTGCACACACACTGCGTAAGCTCACATTCATATCCTAACAAGGGGTGTTAACCAGGTCACTGCTGAGCAGGGGCCATGGGGGCACCCCCCAACAAGGCACAACACACAGGGGAACCAAACACAGGGAAACACTTTAAAAGAAATTGTGGAGCTACAATTCTGCAACAAGAGCAACAGCGAGCAATGCGCCCTTGCAGACAAAACTGCTCACTATTTCACAGCCATCTCCAGAGTTAGAAAATAAAATGTATACTGCTGTAGGGCACTGCAGTTCTGCTGCAGGACTTCATCTTCTCTTTTCCATTCCAAAATCTGCAAAGATAATTTAAAGTAATCAAAGCATTTTGCTGGAAAAAGAAAAAGCAATGGAAATTAAACCTGAAGGGCCAATCTTTGAACACCATGTTCATTGTAGTAGGTCTTCCAGGCATTCAGCTCCCTGACTGTCTGCAAAAGGGCTTCCCCCAAGCCAGAACAGCCAGCAGAAAGGTCCTAGCCTCCCTGCCATCAAGTTCAGAGGACTGACTTCAAGAGCCACTGAAACTATCCCAGGATTTACACCAATAATTTCTCGGCAAGGAAAGCTGGAACATGGGAGTCCTCAGTTGTGCCATGGGAGCTAGTGCATTTCCAATTAGGATGAAATCCACTGATGCTCCACCTACTTTTCTCCAGAAATTTGAGGAAACAGATAATTTTCATTAACCATTTCATCTTGGAACTATCTCCCACCCAAAACAGTACTTTCCCACAAAATCCAGTGTTTCAGTCCAGTGCAGGCCAGCTCCTGATAAGCTTTGGCAATTTGTGCGACAATCTTGTGTCTAAGAGTAAAAGGCAACAGAAACAAAATCATTATTAACCCCGCTCATTAACTAGACCTGTTTGTTGGCTTGTTTTTCATTTATTACTTTAACTGACTCCTATAATATGTTCCTGGGAGAAAAAAACAGAGCAGTAAATGTTTTTAATTTGTTCGTGAAACACTTTGTCTAAAAGATAAACCTGCTCTAACCGGAGGTTCTGCTGTCTCCAGCAGCCCACGTATCTGGCTTATTTGAGTTGTCAACAGCTGCAGCAGTCCCTTGCTTATATGCTTTTCAGAGACATGAAGTAACACGTATCCTTCAGGTTTCTGATTTCAAGAATGGTTTTTGCACTATTTACCTATGCGATAAGATCAAAGAGAGAAGAGATATCAGAGGTAAGAGTCCCATCTATTGGCCAGAAGAGGCAAACAATAACCAAATGCTTTCTGAATCTTGAGTATACTCTATCTACTATGAAAAATTATAAACAAAGAAAAATTATCAGGAATAAGGAATCATCTGAATGCTAATAATGGATATTAGTAAAGGCAGAAAATAAATTTTTCTTTTAGAGAGGAAAGAAAAGGATTGATTTTCGTTGGGAGAACTAAAAAGGGAAGAAAAAATAATGAAAAAGTAGCTAAAATGCACTATGGGCCAAGAAAAAAAATTCAGGACCTTTTTTTTTGGTTTTGAAGTGCAATATTTGGGGCTTTTTTCAGTAGCACCCTGTGACAGGACAAGGGGCAATGGGCAAAAACTGGAACACCAAACGTTTTGGAATAGAACTGGAATAGGCTGCCCAGAGAGATTGTGGAGTCTCCATCTCTGGAGATGTTCAAAACCCGCCTGGACTCTTTCCTGTGTAACCTGGTGTAGGGAACCTGCTTTGGCAGGGGGGTTGAACCAGCTTTGGCAGGGGGGTTGGACTAGATGATCTCCTGAGGTCCCTTCCAACCCCTATGATTCTGTGATTCTGTGATTCTGTTATCCCTTACTCTCTCCATGTACATGGAAAGGGTGCAGATTCTGCCCTGTGAGTGAAAGACCAAGGCATACCTCAGGTTCAGGTACTTAAAGATTGCCTCAGGGAGACGCAGTTGCAAGAGGGATTAACCACTTTTCAGCCTTGTAAGCTTTTAAACACACCTGCGCCTTTGCTTGTGTGCTCCCTGCCACAGCCTGCTGATCCCAGTCCTGCTCTCCTGGTACCCAAGACCCTTTCCACAGGGACAACTAACTGGTTGTTAAGCATCACTAGTATAAAATCTGACCTCATTACTGCAAGGATTTAGGGCCTCAGGATCTACTTAAAAGAAATACTTAACAGTAATAATATATGAATCTCAAAATTATTACTATGTCCCATTTTTCTGTTACTGTAGAGGTAAGATTCATCTCTGGCTTGTGGACATGTATGTGTTTAAATATAGCACGTACTTGTGAGCCAGGCATGTAAGCTCCTGCTCCACTCAGTGGACAGTATCCCATGCACAGGTGCCTAGTGATGCTTGGGATCTCATTGGGTACCCAGCTGCTGTCCCAGAGGAGCACAGGGCTTCCTGCAGGTCCTGCACTGCCCTCCTACCTGCCCAATGCTGAAGTCTTCAGTAGCCCAGGGCACCTCAAATAGCACTAAGCATCAGTGCTTGGGGAGTGGCAGCAGCCTCTAGCTCACAGACACTTTCAGTTAGAGGTCTGGAGTTGGGAGTGTCTGGTCCAGAGCTTAATCCACCCTAGATGATCCCTAAAGATTGAAGAGCAGCTCTGGGTCAGGGCTGAGCTGCGCTGGTCCCAGCTCAGTAGGTGTTAGAGGTGTAAAGTTTCATTCCGGATATTTTCACTTAAAATCCTGCACTGGCTCAACTCAAATTCAGAATTCCCCTGTTAGTTCCATTAACATTAGATGTAGACTGCAGCATGTATTCGCTGCCAGGAGACAACACTACCCTGGGATACGGTCTCCTGAAACTTAGATTTCTCTAGCTGTGCACTAAGTGGTGTAGCAAGGGCAGGGTGGAAGGGACACCTGTCTCGGGCAACTCAGAGGGTTTCAGGAGCTCCCTGAAGAGCTACAGAGGTTGTACCTTTGCACCCTTCTTCCAGCTGCTGATGTCATTGCCCATGAAGATGGGCTGCGGGTCAGCAGCAGGAACAACCAAGCCTGGCAGGGGTGGGAGATAGTGATCTGGTGCACAGTCGCGGAGAAATCACTCTGAGGCTCTGACTAACCCTGTTCCTCCAGTGCAGTGCTGATTAGCAGGACCTTTCTCATCCAGTGATCCTAATGGTTAAACCCAAGAACAAAGAACAGAGAGATATTTTATTTTTAAATTGAGAAAAACATTTCTATTGATTCAGGATAGTAATTGCTGAGTTCAGTCATTTTTCAGAATTGTATTTGCAGGCATTTGCAAGGTCAAAAGCAAAAGCAAAGCCAAATTAATAAGAAGGAGGGAATCTTTGTTGCCATTACTTTGATTATGCATGCAGTTGAGATTGTTTCTACAGGAAACATACTGGAACAATCTAAAGCCAGAAACGGATGTCTAGGCAAAAGCACAAGAACAGGACAAACACACATCCAATGACCTAGGGGTCTTCTCCAGTCATTTGGAGCTCATGAGCTTCACAAGTCTTGTGATTTCTGTGCATTTAGGAAATCCCAATGGATTTCTATTCCATGAAGTTGTCAAATCAACCCTTAACCCATGTAAACTCTTAGCATCTGCAACAGCCTGTTGCAAGAGCTGCACATAAAACTTCACTTCCAGGATGCTATGAGGATATCTTATCTTTCCTGGAACTTTTGGTGTTTCAGTTAAGTGGTTCAAGTGTTTGGATATGTTGAATGCACAAGACCTGTATTCTAGACTAGCTTTGGTATTCTACTAAAAAGCCAGAGTAAAGGAAAAGGTGCTTAATCTTAGGAAAGTTGGGGTTTTTATTTTGCTTTATGAAATGAATTTATAGTAATGGAAGCAGTTTAGCACACAGTAGTTTGGACATAAAACTATTGTTGTGGTATATAATGCATATGTCCTCCTGTCCTTACATCCAGGTGAAAGCCCTGGGGGTTAGCTGCAGTGCTCCAGTAAAGACAGTTCCCTGCAATTACAAAGCTGTACTCTTGCATCCCCTTTTTCATCTTTCTGACCAAAAAACATTTGCAAAACAGAAAATATGGAGAAAGTAAAATGAATCAAAACTGAGAAGGTTACGTGTATTAAGTGAAAGAATGGAAGTAGAGGCGAAAACCAAAGTCACTGAAGCTCCCTGCCCAGGCTGACTGGTGGACTAGCCCATTTGGGAAGATGTCATGCCTATGGAGGAGAGGGATAATAAAGTAAAAATTGTGGACAAGCCCACTGAATAAATATCACAATGTGCTGTAACTTGACCACCTCTTACAATCCATGACCATGGCTCTCTCTTGCTGAGAGGAGTGCCTGTTCCAGGCATGGCCAAGAGGAGAGCTTGTTGCAGGTGCACTCCCACCAGTTGCAGAAGGCACCCAAAATTCCTGTTTTACACAAGTGATCTGGTGATCTGCCACCACCACAGAGCCCAGATACATGATGGAAGAAAATTTTAGAAAGTGGTTGTTCATTTCTACTTACAAACACCAGAGCAGAAAAAGACAGAGACTAACACTCAGCTGAGCAGTAAACATGGTCACAGAAATGCACTTGTAACGTCTTCCGTCCTAGCAGTTGTTGATTCACAAAAATGTGAACATTTCGCTGTGATGATGGAAAAACCCTCTAAAATCTAAAATACTTTCATTTTGAAAAATTATAAGAGAGGGCTAGCAGCAACCTGTTCAGTACTGTTTAGTACAGCGGTGCTCAAAACAGAAGGTCCTGCATTATGGATCTTCCTAAGCAGCAAGGAACAAAATGTTTTTAAAGGTAATGTAACAGAAATGTGTATGCAGAAGAATGCTTTTAAAGGATTTAAATATGTATGTAAACAGAGGGTTGACCTCTAGTTTTCCATGAAAATTGCCACAGCTGTTTTATCCAGAAGGCTTATTAAAATTGCATCTTTCTTGGAGAAAGATTATGTTGGCTCTTATCCTGATCATATGATATCAGGTGACGTAAATTGATGCAAAAGCCAATGCTTGGATCAATACTGTAATAATAATGCTAAGATAACTGAAAAAAATGAACAAAAGCATCACTCTCCACACAAATGTTGATTCACTGACCATTTGTCTTACTTCAGCTAAGTGCTTCACCACTTTAGCTTGGCATTAGACAAGTCAGACCATAAATTAAATAACTGAAGTCATTCTATAATTCTTGGCTACCCTGGTCTATTTTTTTAAGCTGTCAACATCTAAAATGTCACATGTATTTCTTTCTGGGTACACAGTGAGCACGTGCCAAGTTCTGCCTACTCATCTTAAGCATGAACACAGACAAGTACCGATTGTAGTCTTGGCTCCTATTAATCACCCAAACTGAAATGAGCTCTTCAGAGTTTAAATATGTGCCTTAAATATATTTCTATTTATTTGTTTACCTACTTCCATGAATGATGTCTGACTAAAGACACCTGCAATACACATATTGAGATACAGGAAGATGTTAGAAAGAAACAAATTTACTTGACATGTTAGAGCACTGTGCCCGTGTTCTGCACTCAGACAGCAACAGAAGCAAGAGAACCAATTAAGAATTTTAAAATATCACAATAAAAGGTTCATTTTTACAGGCCATTAGGATTCCATTAGTCTCATCTATTCATTTCCAGGCTGCCCTCAGACTGAAAAGCAAGTATCTAATTGGATGCTTCCATTAGATTAAAAAAGAAACAAACAAAAACCAGAACAAAATAAAAACCCCAGCAATATGATTTTAACAAAGACAACACAGTGGATGGCTGCCCACTCAAGTGGAAGGTTGAGAAGAAGCTCAGAATGATGTCCATACATGTTTTGGACAAATTTAAAGCATATACTGCAGAGAGTGACATCTCAGAGAAACAAATATTTAAATTATGTGAGGAAGGATACATTGTTGATTTTAGAGTAACAGTAGCTGTTGACATATTTTACACCCTCATTATCTGCATAAGGAAGCTATAGTTAAATACAGGAGGGAAAGGTTTACATTATTTTCCTAGATA
The DNA here is from genome assembly GCF_000700745.2 of Antrostomus carolinensis. Lineage (NCBI taxonomy): Eukaryota > Metazoa > Chordata > Aves > Caprimulgiformes > Caprimulgidae > Antrostomus > Antrostomus carolinensis. The sequence goes on from NW_010330236.1 coordinate 7,677, forward strand.
ACAACATTTCTGTGTTCATCATTTAAATAACACCAGAGAATGGCTTAGATCAGATGCCAAAATAAAAGATTAAAAGCTTGCTGTTGGAGACATCAAAGCCTGAGGCTCCAGTCCATCTAGCAAAGAACATAAGCAGCTGGTTAAGAAGAAGGTCAAGTTTAAGCCTTCTCATCTTTAGAAAGCCGCACAGCTCTGTGCCTGGTGGGACTAAGTGCGCTCCTGCAGTTCAGCACGTGCTTAAAGCTCTCATGTGGCAAAACATGGGATGTCCCTCCCCAGAAGACTTATGCGGTCTGTGCAGAAGTCCTTGCTGTCAAGCCCTTGGTGATATTTTTAGCTCACATGAGACAGATCTTAACAAGCCACCTGAGCACAGGCTGTATCTTCATGGGCTGAGCATGAGCAGGCTTAAAGGTGAACCTGTTAACAGATGGACAGAAGATTTAGTGCAATATCAAAGCATGACTGTGGCAAGATCCCAGAAACCAAGAATGAGACAAAATACTGAAAGAAGCTGGTAGTACATGTAGTCAACAGGAATACTTCCAGCTGTATGAGTCAATGCAAAAGGTGTTCTTGAAAGAGTAGAAGTTTTGTTTTAGGGCTTAATCAGTTTCTTGCAAGGTGAGCATGACATCTTTTGGGGGGAATTAATTTCCATCTCTGGACTCGCAGAAGGTGCTACATCTCTTTTTGAGGCCTGAGGACCCTGCTGCAGATAGGAAGGAACAGCTCTGATCACAGGCTGAGTCCTACATCCCTCAGCACAGGATAAATGCTGAGCTGGAATAAATGGGAATGGGCCCAGAGAATGAACACTGCTCTTGTTTCACAGAAATGGTGCTTGTAAGAATAAGACATAGAGGGTTTAAAAAAAAAATAATAGAAGATGTCAATAGATGAGTAAAGAGTTGGGTGCAAATAAACTTTTAAAATCATATTGCAAGATAACAGGAAAAAAAACAAATCCAGAAACTAACTTGAGATTTTTGGAGATAAACAAGAATTGTGATTCAGCATCAGGAGTAAAAAGCTTGGTGGCTTCTCAGTAAAAACATTTTAAATACCACATTAACATGATACACTTCCTACATTTAACTGGTAAACAAATTTTTATTTCTCCCTTTGGTAGCCATAATTCATATAGGGTTATTCCCATGTAAGGGGTTTCTGTATTCATGGTATAACATTAAGTGCTTCAGTATTTATGCTATATCTAGAGAACAGTAGGTATACAGAAAATATTAGAAATAAAACCCCCAGATATCCAGAAAAAAGAGAAAAGGGATGTGTTATTTCAAGTTGTGGCGGTTGTTATGAAACCAGCACTGGCAGATTCTGACATCTTGTGGCATACCTGGTAACTGCAAAACTCTTCCCTCATTTTATTTTGTGTGAGTTTTTCGGTTTGATTTGCTGTATTTTGTTTTTGAGGATTGCTTAGAACCAAAGTTGATACACAGAACAAGATTTTTACTAGAAGTTTGAAAATGAAGCCTTGAAAATACAAGGAGACTAAGTATGCAGCTGAATGTCAGCCTGGGAAAGAAACACCAGGTAACTGTTCCCATGCTTAAAAGTGATGTACAAAATCTCTTTAATTGCACTGTAAAACATTTTAATCTTAACAATTTGTAAAATATCACATATGTAGTTTTGATATTTCCTAAATCCACAGCTTTTGATCATAAAATCTAAGGTCTGTGAGTAAGAGTCTGTATGATCTTTCCTGTGTTCAGAGCTTCGTATTTTAATGCTGTAGACATCCTAACTGTGAACACCATGTTGTATTTTGGGAGTCTGCAAAATATTTCCTACCCTTGTCCACAGCATCTATATGACTGGCAGACTTCTGGGGCAGACCCTGCCCATTGCTGGCCACACAGCACAGTATATTTGCCCACTGTCTTCTCATATGGCCCAGCATAGCAACCATATATCATGCTTATTCATATTAGACACTGCATTTGGTTATCTATGGATATGTTACTTTCCATGGATACCAAGCCATTCTTCTGCCTACTACCACCCAAATTTAATCTGGTGCTCTGCTTTAAGCTTGTGCTCAAATACTGTAGAGAACTGTGACTTTATATTTCTTGCTCTTGAAAATGCAAAAAAGAACATAAGTGATTATCGCTCTCAGTACAGCGTAAACATATTTGTTCACAATTCCTTTAATTTCTAAGAGATTTTCAGTTGTCATTATTATTCATTGTTTCACCAGTTTTGTCTTTATTAAGCATTCATAAAAAATACTTCATTACCATCCATAAAGCACAGTTCATTAGCATAGCTGCTCTGTGAAGTCAATTGTTTCTTCATTAGCAACAGCTCCTCAGAAATTCAGGCCTTTGATGCTTGTTTGAATTACTTGTATCTTTTCATTTCCTTGGTTGTGTTCCTGAAAGATTTCATTTTTTTTCTAGAGCTATTTACATTTATGAATATCCTTGTAAGCTCTGCACTTCTCTTTTGTGATGTATTTTGCTTTCAACTACATTAGCTGTTCATACAAATGCAATGGCATAGAGAGTTTATTCATAGGCTTCATCCTGCATTTGTGAGTGCTAATCTATTAACTCTCTCTATTCCTTTAGGCAGGCATGAAAACATTTGTCCTCTAGCATGCTCCAGTGAAGAAGGTATAATTTTGAAAGCCCCACACCTTCAGAGCCCTTCACTTAGATGCTTGGCAAAATTTTACATCAAGATCTAAACATGTGTAGGGTGCATGAGACATGGAGATTGCATTTTGCAAATATCATCAAATGAATCAAATCAAATTACTGCAGAATGATTTAAAAAAAAAAAAAGATATTTTTTTTACTTGAGTGTTGCCTTTCACCTTGCTAGATGGTGACCCACCTGGCACTTTCCCTCCTAGACCTCTGTCCTTCCCACCAGGCTGTGGTGTCCAGATGCTCCTCCTGTTTCATGGCCAGCTGGGAGCTGGAGAGGACCGCTATGACAAAGAGAACCTCCAGCGTGCTCTGCTGCACCACTTGGCCCCAGTAGTTCCCACCTGCCTTAGCCTTGCTCTCCAACTTGCCAGCCACATTTCTTTTTAATATACTATTTGGTTATGAATTAAATTAATATTTTCCTGATTATTAATCCCTGATCTGTCACTGACAAGAAATAGGTTTATTTCAAGAGCTGCTGACCTCAAGAAAAAGACCTAAGAAATGTTTGAGCTTTTTTTTTTTTTTTTTTATCCCATCACTCTTTTGATGTTTTTAAAGTATCATTTCTGTAATGGAGAACACTTCTTATGGGACAGATGGTTCAAAAATTTTAGAATTCTATAAAACAGGGAGGACAGATTTGTTGAACTTTCTCTCTACATGCATCTCACTCTTTATAAAGAACCTAAGCACAGCAACAGCTCCTCACACTCTTGGGTGTGAGATTGTTCCTCTTTTCTGGATACTACAGTGGTGTGCAAACTTCAAATAAATGCTTGAAGCCAAGGACAGCCAAGGCCAAAAGATATTTCCTATGTCCTCTACTTATATGAATATTTAATATAAGGTAATATGCTTACATTCATAACAATGCAATCATCTTCCATGCAAACAGTTAAGAAAGTACTACAAGCCTTTTACTTTCACCACAAACTCAGGTCAAGGTAAAAAACCAAAGCAAACTGTCCAGCTTCCAAATAGAACTCACTTGCTGCATGGAAAGAGAGGAACTCTGTTGACATGGAAACATATAATTTCCACATATATTTATAATTAACAGATAAAATGACAAGATTAGAAAGATCTCAAAAAGTCATGATCAACTATAGTTGTAAGAGAATTTTGAATATTCAAATATTAGAGATGAAAGAGTAAAAACAGTGACAAGGAAGGTGTTAAAACAAATTATTGTTACAGGCTAGTGTTAGAGGGCTCAATGGGAATGTGAGAAATGAAACAACAGTAATCTGATGCTGGAGCATGTTTCTGTATCTGTGCTCTGCTGCTGCTATAAAAATGATCTTCATGTGGATTTTGTCTGTGCACATATTCAAACGACAGCTGTTGTCCTGAAAATTTCCAATCAGAAGAGACGGCAGAGAGGGGGAAAAGGGTAAAATCTTTAGAGAGGTGCAGAGAGACAAAAGATGCAGCCACAATACAAATGCAGAGATTGCACAACCACAGTCATATCTGATGGCACGGGAGGACGCTAAATAGCTCTAGTTTGGGAACAGCCCTTGGGACAAGGAGGTAGTAACAACCATTTAGACATCAGACAAATCCATACCAGAGACGACCTGGATTGAGCAGAGGGAGTGAGACTTTCTGGACATTGCTGTGTATGGAAGGAAGAATTCTTCCACTATGGCTTTTCTCTCTTTCTGGGGCATTTCATGGCTACCAAAGACCAAGTAATTGTACAGGAAGCCTCTACACACTGTGTGCATTATTAGTTCAGGTTTTGAAAACACCTCAGCAATAAACCTTATTTCCTTAGGGAGAGATCTCGAAATAAGTATGTGGTCCATGCATCAGTCCAAAAATAGAAGGGCACAAATCAATAGAGCAAGATAACATTTTCATGTTCAGAAGTGACAGGCTCAGTCTTTCTAAAGAGAAAATGATGGTTGTTGATACACTATTATCTTTTCTTGATATTTACTGTTAAAATTATTTCTGTTCTTGAATTCAGGATTTTCACTAAAGGGTCTGGGCACGCAACATGCTTCACAGATAGACAGCTACTGTTACAGGAACTAGAGCAGAGATCTAACTAACTTTCTATGTCCCACCCGAAATGAGAAAACGGAGTTCACAGCAGGCTTCATTTGCAGTGACAAAGATTATCTGTAATGCAAAGTCATTTGCATTTCTCCATTCACCAAGTGTGGGCAGAGCTGATGATGAAAAAATAATAATAAAAAAGAATCCATTAATTTGTATGTAAATAAAGTAAACATAACACAGACTAGCTGGAGTAACCATCTGCTGCATGGCTTTATCACATAGATATAGTAACTGCATGGGGGTAATGTAACTCAACTCTTGGTGTTTGATGGTTATTGGTCTACTCACTTTTCCAAAAGTCATTGCAAATTTGAGGCACTTTAAAACTCTCAGTAATTTTTTTTTTTTTTTTTTTTTTTTGTCCTTTATGTGGTATTATACTACTGAGAGACAAGGGAGAAGAAAAAGATATATGTTTGAGATCACCCTAATAAAACTCAGGATTTAAATGACAAGCTCTATTTTATTTTGGATTTTTTCATTTTGAACTGCCTGTTTTTAATATTCTCCCTCTCCTATTTTGTAAAATATGAAGGGCCAGAGGCTCCCTCACCAGGAAAAAAAGTAGGTAGCAAATAGATCACTGATCTCTTCATCATTATTTTTATGGGCCTTGGGAAATTACAAGGAGATAAAACTGTGGAAAAAACAAAATAACTGCCTTCCTTGTTCTCTGTGCACCTTTTGATCATCAGGAAAGAAAGGCACAATTTGCTGCATATCTGCTTCCTTTCCCCAACTCACTACAGACCCCCAGGTGTGAATCCCCAGGCAAAAATGCAGAAAACTGTCAAGCTTTTAAGCACGGAGGATATTTTTAATATAAGTCTTACATTAGGAGAAGTTAATCCTTGAGGCATAAATACATCATTGTCTTTCACATCATTTAAGCTAGTTGAATGCTTCTTAGTGCTCAGTAAACATAAACGCATTTTGCTGCAGAGCCAGAACTTGCTGGAGAGAGATATTGTTCTGCTTAGGATGAAAATCAAGCATAGATTTAAAAGTCTTCCTCAGACGGATAGTCTGTTTAATTGGTAGAATTTACGTGAAGCCTGGGCACTTTTCTGCCTTGTCATTCACCAGCTGCCTTTTATGGACAAGTTTGCTAATCATCCAGCTTAGAGGCTGTCGTCACTTCAACCACAAGCTCTATGTACTATGAAAAGGTAGTATTTGTCGAGTTGGCCTGGCCGGGGGAGGTGATGGAGGTGTTGATGGGACCAGGAGCAGGAGAGCACTAACCCCATGCTCCATGCTGGCTTTGCTAACCTCTCGCTGCGTGCTTTCAGCCCTCCACCTAGGCAGCCAGCCAACCTAAGCATCAAAAATGGCTCATCAGAGCTATAGAGGTCAGAATATGATGAGACATATCCCAGGCTAAAACCTGAGACAGTTACAGCTTCCTCAGTTGGCATTAGCTATATCTTAAGTTCATAAACCTTAGTTAATCACTGGGCCTTAGAAGTAGCAGATGTTTTAAAGCAAATGTGACAGCTATGAGCAAGCACATACAACATTGTGTGACTTCTACAAAAAATTAACAGTATTCACACATTGTATAACCATTAAAACATCACAGGCAGAAATATGATCAAGTCCTCCAGTCTGTGTTGACTTTGTCTCCTTTTTCACTGACATGACAGTGATTCGTTAGATGTGCCATCAGTAGTCCAACAACTGAAGCAGCCATGGACAGTGAATAGAAGTCAGTGCCTGCACTACAGTGCGTGGCTCAGATAATCTCTCTTGGAGGTAAATGAAGTGAAACACCATATTGCTTCTTCATTTCTCATGCTAGACAAACTCCTTCTAATGAAAATGTTGAACTACACAGTCTTTCAATCAGTATATCTTAAGCTACTGCTGATTATATGGGTCTGAAAGGGTATTTTGGGAAGTTGGGTGAGTTTAGTCAATGGGTGAAATATGCTGAAATCAATTTAAAAAAAATCTCTCTTCTGTTCTTCAGGACTAGTCTTTCTCTGTGCATATTTTAATACAATAAATATCTCAGAAAAACATCCTTTATATTTTCCCTCTTATCAGAATAATTCCCTTTGGCCCTCTCAGGAGAGAGTGCTGGAAAAAGTATTTAAAGCCTGATTACATTTTCCGTCCCTTTTATACTGTTTTAATTACCAAAAGTAGGATTGTAGATGCCTTAGGAGTCAGATTCTGCTCATTCTCACTAATTTTTGAGCCGTATTATTGTATCACCAACCAACCCTGAGGACGTCAAGGTGTCCCTGTACTATGTACCGCACAGCTTGGTAACACAGCCCCTTTCCAAAGGGTGGCAATCCTTTCCTCTTAGCAGTCGACAGCAGTTTTGTTGCTCATTGCAGCAAGTCACAGATCCTCCCCACAACAGAAGATCCAAAAAGGACTACTCCATCCAAGCACGTTTTGAGCTCAGGCAAAAATACATTAATATCTTTTTCTGATCCACCCAGTGCCATCCTTTCTGTCATATGGTTTTTCACCCACATTTTTAACTGTAAGCTTGGGTGTGTATTGCCAGCCTCTGATGCAAACTTCTTCATTTAGAATCAGCCAGAAAATAGTTTTCCTCAAAGGGGTTATCTGAGGTGCCTTTTCTCTTAAATGCCTATCTTAGGAGCTGCTTCAGAGAAGATTTTCTTACATAGAACTGGAGTTTGACGAGTTACTCTCTGAGCTAGTCAGCAGACAGACATTTCTCCATGCCATTTGTGTTATACTTCCCTGTCCTTATGTCTTTCATTTTGCATGTAACATTTCAGGATAACCAGTTTTATTTGTTTGTTTGTTTCTGTGCTGGTTCATGCAGAATTCTGTAAAACTCATTACTGTGTTGGTGAAATATTGAGCAGGTGCAGATGTGTTCCATCTGTGAAATGTGTAGTTTCTACTGGGCAGAGGGAGAGGAAGGGAGGAAAAATAGTACCATTTGCCTTCTTTTTAGAAGGAGGAGATAGAGGGAATAAAGAAGAGGAAAGTTACTGCTGTATCTGGGGCTGGAAAGCACGGATTTGGGCATGCTTCATCCTGAACATGGAATAGTCATGTTATGACATTTTCTGATTTTGACAAGGAATGTCAAAACTTTGCTATTCTAAGCGATCCTGCAGAGTGACAAAGAAAGACTGTACTGAAAAATGTATTGAAAACTCAGTTATTTTTACTTGTCACAGAGAGTAAGCTCCCAAATACTCCAGAGTTCTGCTTTTCCTTTCTGTGAAAACATGAAAAAAGGAATGTGCAGCAAAGGTAGCCAAGTAAAAAAGTGTTTGTTAATGGAAGGAGGTCAAATGTTCACACCGTGGCCCTTTTTAGGAAGAACATAGACAAAATTTGCATCTTGTTGTTCCCAGCGAGCTCGTATATGTGTGTTTTGCACATTTTATCCCAGAACATGTGCTGAAGTGGGCTCAGCGCTTTGCTCATCTGCAACTGATGCATCAGTTTATGATGTGAAGAAGCACAACAGCACTTTAACAGATGGGCCTGAGCATGTCCATGCCAAAAAATCACCATGTGAAGCAAGTTTGAAAAAGACAAGCAAATAATTTGATGGCCAATGCAAACCTCTCAGTAGTCCCTGCTCAATCAGCTTTCAAAGCAAAAGCTTGCCCGTGTGTTCTGCCCTCAGGTATCCAATGCAATTCAGTCATTTCCAGTGCTGTCAAGATGTTCTGTAGTACAGAAAGATCCTGTTGATAAACTCCTCAGCTGGTGAAGTTCCCGCAGACTGGAAAAAGGGGAACATAACCCCCATTTTTAAAAAGGGTAACAAGGAAGACCCGGGGAACTACAGGCCGGTCAGTCTCACCTCAGTGCCAGGCAAGATCATGGAGCAGATACTCCTAGAAATTATGCTGAGGCACATGGAGAATGAGAAGATAACTGATGACAACCCGCATGGCTTCATCAAGGGCAAGTCATGCCTG
>NW_010330237.1:0-1685 GCF_000700745.2 Antrostomus carolinensis
TGTCCCCCCAGCCTCTCTGGAGGAGGGTTTGGAGGGGCCCCTGGGAGGAGGGACGGGGCTGTGGCAGAGTCTGGGGGTCCCCGGGGGCTGTGCTGTTGTGGGGTTCTGCCAGCACCAGCTGTCCTGTGGCCGGGCAGGCAGGGCCAGCAGCTGTGGCCTCTCCCCTCTGCTCCCTCCCTGCTCCCTCTCAGGGCTGCAGCTCCTGGAGCCCAGTGCGGAGCCACCGGCCCTGTTGCCACCAGGAAGGACAGATGTCACCTTCTGGGCTCTTCCCTCCCTGGTGCCCGTGGTCTCCAGCTGGCCAGCACGAAGTTGGAGGTGGGTAGATCTCTGTAGCATACTTACTGCCACCTCTTTCAAAGTTCCAGCTCCTGGAGTCAGGTGATAGCATTAATCTCAGCTTTAATTTAAAAGACAAGTTTCTAGTCTTGGAAACTGCAGAGAAAATACTGCAGAGGTGACCCAAGAGTGGACCAAGGGAGGTGACGCTGGGGGATGAGTCAGGGTTGTGAGTTTTGAGCCTTTCCTGGACTCTCCCAGCCCTGCAGGACTGCACAGATGTGCAAGTCTGCTCCATCCAACACCCACAGCCTCCCAGGACACCCTCCCTGCCCACCCCAGCAGTGTCCCCCGCTGCTGACCCCCTGTGGGAAACTGCTCCCAGAGCTTCAGGGGCTTTGGATTTGCCCAAATCCAGGAGGCTGCCTGTGCCCATCCCCTGCCCATGGGAGGGAGATGCCGAGGGCTGGCATTGCCATTGGGGGACCTGGGACCCCTCGCCCTGGGCACACAGGGGGTCCCAGGCAGTGTCCCAGCAGATGTGCTTGCATTGAGGTGACAAGAGTAGCCCTCCCTGCGTGCTGGTGGTCTGGCTGGCACTGGGGACATCCCCAGGGGTCACTGGGTGGGGGACAGGCTGTGGCCAAGGCTCCCCTATCCTCTGCCCTCCTTCACCTTCAGGGACTTGTGAGCAGCTACGGCTGCTGGCTGGGAGGGATGTGTCCCGTGTGGCCACAAAGCCCCTGTGCCCAGCGGGACCCGGCTCCCTGAAGGGATGAGTGGTCTCCTTTGGGGTGGAGTGGGGTGCTCCCACCCCTTCCCATCCCTCTCTGCTATCTCAGTTGAGGCTGAAGGCACCAGGAGCGGGGGAAATGCTGGCCAGGGCATTTCTGGGGGTGGCTAAAACAGACACCTTGTTGTTGTTTGGTGTGGTGTTACCCATTGCATTGGGCTCTGCATGTTTCTGTGGAAGGGAGCAGAATTCACAGCGCTCCCATCCTCGCCTGTTGCAGCACGCGTGGACACACATGCACACACGTGTCCCTCTGTGTTAACCTCTGTTGGTGGCAGTTGATGTTCCTTCCTTGTCCTTTGCAGCAGATGGCAGATTTCAGTGTTGGCTATTTATATCTGAGGCTGATCTTTCCCAGCGTGTTTTACTTCTGTCTGTAAATATGTTTCAGGTGTGCGAGGCATGGTTCTGATAGCGCCGTGTTTGCATGTCGGGGGGATTTGGGGTGATCGTGCCTGTTTGTCAAGCTTGTGGCTGAAAACAAATCATGTGGGACATAAGGAGCAGACACGTCCTTCCTTCGTGAGGGATTTCCCACCTGAGGCTTCCCACCGCTCCCCCAGAAGCTGACACGGGATGCTCCCAGCCCTGAGTGCCCAGGCTGGCCCTGGGG
>NW_010330238.1:0-360 GCF_000700745.2 Antrostomus carolinensis
ACTGGGAATGGGTGGGAGAGCAGGTGGTGACCACACAGGGCCTTGCACGGGTGTTGCACGAGCATTGCATGGCAGCTTTCACGGGGCTTGCACGAGTGTCACACAAGGCCTTGCATGAGTGTTGCATAGGGCCTTGCATGAGCATCACACGGGGCCTTGCACAAGTGTTGCATAGGTGTTGCACAGACATTTCACAAGTGTTGCACGGGGCCTTGCACGAGCTTCACATGAGCACCACATGGGACCTTACACGAGTGTCGCACAAGCATCGCACAGCACCTTGCACAGGGCGTGCACGAGCGTCACACGGGGCCTTGCACGGGGGTTGCACGGGGCATTGCACGAGGGCTGTCTCGCACG
>NW_010330238.1:513-858 GCF_000700745.2 Antrostomus carolinensis
GGCGTTGCACGAGGCCCTGAATGGGACATCGCACGGGGACGTTGCACGGGGTGTTGTGTGGGGACATTTCACGGGGACATCATGTGGGACATTGCACGAGGTTGTTGCACGGGGACATTTCACAGGGACGTTGCACAGGGACATTCCATGGGGATGTTGGGGACACTGCGTGGGGACATCACACAAGTATGTTGCACGGGGACATTGCACGAGGACATTTCATGGGGACATTACGTGGGGACATTGTGTGGGGACATTTCACGGGGACGTTGTGTGAGGACGTTGCACGGGGACATTGTGGGGTGAGGAGGGGACACTGCATGGGGACAGTGCACAGGGACATTG
>NW_010330239.1:0-239 GCF_000700745.2 Antrostomus carolinensis
CTCAACTCAACTCAACTCAACTCAACTCAACCCCCGTCCTCCATGAAGGAGATTCTCCAGATTTGGGGGTTTGTGTTGGGTAAGAGGAACCTCAAAGTCATGGGAGATCCTCCAAAACTGATGGTAGTCACCACAAAACTCATGGTGGCCACCTCAAAACTCATGGTGGCCATCTCAAAACTCATGGTGGCCACCTCAAAACTCATGGTGGCCCTCTCAAAACTCACGGTAGACCTCTC
>NW_010330239.1:370-633 GCF_000700745.2 Antrostomus carolinensis
CAAAACTCATGGTAGCCACCTCAAAACTCATGGTGGCCACCTCAAACTCATGGTAGTCACCTCAAAACTCATAGGAGACCCTCGAAAATTCATGGTAGCCACCTCAAAACTCTTGGTAGCCCTACCAAAACTCATGGTAGCCACCTCAAAACTCACGGTAGCCCTACCAAAACTCATGGTAGATGCCTCAAAACTCATGGGAGACCCTCAAAAATTAATGGTAGCCACCTCAAAACTCATGGTAGCCACCTCAAAACTCATGG
>NW_010330240.1:0-864 GCF_000700745.2 Antrostomus carolinensis
ATCACATTCACGTATGTAAATACTTTCTGGATTGTTAATTGCTTCCAAAGTGGAAAACTTCCTCCTAATCTGCCATTAGCAACTGCACATCCCTCTCCAACTCCAATTGCCTCAGAAGATGAGGGTCTCTTTGCTGCTGCGAGGGACAGAGTGGAAGAGCAGTGATTTTTTTCATTAAGTCAGTTTGCTGGTGTTTCTCTTGGATAGCTCACAGAAATGAAGGAGGATTTTGCTAATTGCGCAGCTGATTTCCTCCTGACACCCATGACCACCCTTCCTGCCCCTCCAGCCTCAGCCGCCCCACCAAACCTCCAGCAGCCGGGGTCTCCATACCAGCACCGGGGGCTTTGGTCCCACAGGACCCCCGGCCAGCTCGGCGCCGCCCGTGTTGCACGTCTGCTCCCAAGGCTGCTGGAGCAGACACAGTAATCCAGGGCTTACTGCTGGGGATGGCCTCTGTGCTGGAGATGAATGAACGCGTTTTTTTCTAGGACATAATAGCTACAGAAACCAGGAGGACCTTTCTGCCTGTTGCGTAACCCCAGCTTTATCTAAAAGATCTCTAATTGCTGCACACTGTGTGCGTTCTGCTGGGCTGCTGAGCCGCTCTGCCTGTCCCCCTCTGCCACAGCGGGTCCCTCCCCAGGGATGTGCCATCCTGGCCCTGATGCCATCAGCGCAGAGGGAATTTTTCCCTCCTGCCTTGTGCCGCAGGGTCCCGCACCAGGCAGGGAGTGTGCTGCAGCCGTGGGCAGCGGAGCAGAGGACCCTCCTCCTCCTCCTCAGCGCCCGTGGTGCTGGGCTGCAGGCTGGAGCCTCGGCGGGGCCCGGGGACCAGCCAGACACTGGCCTGAGTGCAAGGAA
>NW_010330240.1:946-6995 GCF_000700745.2 Antrostomus carolinensis
AATGACGTGTCTCTGCAGACACGGACGTGACGCAGGGCTGTGGGCTCTGGCTGTGCCCTGCCTGGCCCCAGCAGTTCTCACCAGAAGTCTCAACAGGAGAAGATCTTCGTCCAAACAGGAGCTGAGGTTTTTTGCATTCCAGATAAATGGGCTGGTCCTTCCAAGCTCATCCCTTCACGGCGATGCCACTAGTGAGGGCTGTGCTGCCCCAGGGGACACTGCTGCACTAAGGCAGCATCTCACATAGTTCTGCTGTGTCAGGTACCCAAAAACAACATCTGCCCCGCAGCACTCGTGGCCACCACAGCAAGTCACAGAACATCTTAACTCAGAGCTGTCCCACAGTGACCACTGGCCACTGCTGCGTGACACCAGCTGTGCTGGATAGGAGCAGCAGTTCCAGCAGTTTCTTGGGATCCCTCACTCCAAAATAAATGTGGTTTAAAATGCTCATGGTGCAGGATGAGCTATCTCTGGCTTGCTGCAGAGATAGGCTTGCTGGTGGTGCTGGGGGCTGGCATCACGGGCACCACATACCCCAACCCACTGAGGAAGCAAACTGCTCCTCAGCTGTGCTCCACACCAGATTTCTTCTCATGAACAAGCAAAGATGTCAAAAACGCCAAAGGAGGTCATCATTATTTTCTGTCATAAATCCACAGTACTTAAAAATCAAGCTCCTTTCTGAAATCTGGAATTTGTCTGGTGTGAGGAAATGATCAGCAAAATTAAGATGTTTTCCACAGCAAAGACAGTCCCAGCAGCGATAGGTACTTGTGCTGCCAGAAGCAGGATCATCAGATACATCAGCAACAAACATCCTTCAGGGCAAACCATGGCTGGTTAGAGATTGGATTTAATAAGGTTTTCCTTAGCCAGAGGAAGAATTCAAATGTGAGAATCAAAATCTGTGATATCCTCTTTCCCACCCCGGACAACATCTCCTCTGCCCAGAGAAGGTGCAGGGACCTGTGCTCAGGGAAGAAGGAAAAGCCCAGGACAGCAGGGAGGACATCTCAGCTGCAGCTCTGCCCCACAGCAAGCACAGGGGTGCTGTGGGGGTGCAGCACCCGAGATGGGCAGGGGACCCCCACGCCCCGGGAGGGCTTCCCTTGGGTCCAGGTCCGAGTCCAAAGACCCTGGCAGATTTGATTTTTTCACCCCAAAGTGAGAGCTCCCAGCAACAAGAACGGAGTTGATAATGGCATGAAAAGAATTATTTCCTAAAATCACACGTTTCTCCAAGCCTGTGACAGTGCCCCTGGCAGGGAAGGGCAATGGGGAAGAGCCAGCAATGCAAATCAGGGTCACATAACTGCCCGGTTTGTCTGTACACAGCTGAGCATCACAAGGGGATACTGCACCGTCAACGCACGGCGTGGTGACCTGGCACCCCAGCTGTGCAGAATTTCATGGGATTTATTGGTACTGATATCTCTTGATTAAATTATATTTCTTTCTTCATTTATTCTATAACAAGCTGAACATTTCAATTTCTAAGGTAAGCTTGGATCAGGAATGGAAGGAAGCAGGACATGGCAGATGACAGTGACATCGGAGGTGGCTCAGTTGGGGAAAAAAGTGCTTTTCATTTAAAACCCTGCTTTCCTGAAAAACTGCAGTCAAGGAAGAATTGACAATTTGGAACAAAGCACTGAGGAGGGATCTTCTGCAGGAGCCAGTTGCAAAGCACAGCTCTGGTCTGTGGCCCGTGTGTTTGGCTGTTCAGAGGCCTCCAGGTTGTGAGGCTTGAAGAAATTTTAGGTTAAAAGGGAATGAAAATGAAAAGACAAGAGGGACTGTAAAAGTCACAGGCTGGACTCCAACACTTGGCAAGGAGCAGCTACCTGGAGGCCAGGGACTGGATTTTCATTGCAAATTAATTGACGGATTACCATTTATTTCTTTGTTCTCATTTCCCCCTTAGTGGCAGGTCTAATTGTGTATTAAAATCTTGCTTTCCCATTCAGAGTCAGCCTCTCTGCCCCACTGCTTCTACCCCGTCCCTGTGGGACCCCCACCCGGTCCATCACAGGCTAGTGGGCTCCTGCTGCCCGTGGCCAGCACTGCCTGACGGGGGGACCTGTGCCCCTGCCCTGTCCTCCTGCTGCCTCCCCGAGCCCCCGGCGCAGCTCTCGCCCCACAGCAGCACCTCAGGCTGCTCCTGGTGCTGCTCTGCCCGCCCGGGGCTCGGGCATCGGAAAAGCACTGTCGCTCCAAATCAACGCTGAAATGTCTGTGCAGCCTCAGAAAGTTTATGGCTCGAATTAAGAGCTGTTCAGCCCCTGAGCATTGCTTCTTGGCAAGGGATGAGGAGCAAAGCACGTGGCTTCAGGGGCTGAGGGATCAGTGGGATGACCAAGTCCCTCGGGGAGCCGAGATGGGGACACACCGGGGACACACGTGTCTGTGGTCAGGTCTGGGGAAGGACCCTGGCACCCGTGGGAAGGGCTGCACTGGGTGCCCACCCACACCGTGGCAGGGGCCCTTATGCAACACCCCAGCTCCATCAGCCCCTGGAGCACGACGGGCTGGCTGTCCCCCTGCTCGCAGCCAGACATCTGGTCTCCTCGGACAGATGCTTCTGCAGTGGCTTTGCCTCATGGATTTAATCAGACCTTTCTTTTTTCCTTGCCTGAGCAATTCCATGGAAGTGTTAATCTTTGCACCATTTTTGTTTACAAGGGTTAGTAGGTAATTTTGAAGAAATACATTTAACTGAGCAATTAGTAAGTCAATAATACACTTCTGTATTTTATTAGAAACAGAAAAATTGGTAATTTCTGTTTGCTTTGACCCTACCTCTAGTAATGGCAGCAATTTTCCATAATAATCACAGTTACCATGGTTATGTCTCCCTCCACCTTGTCAGAACCTGCAGCAGAAAGACACAGTCTCTGCATGAGCACAGCCAGGGGTGCAGCACTGGTGGGGGGCAGCTGCTCCAGCCCCCTGGGACTCCGCATCCTCGTGTCACCTCCGTCCCAGCACAGTGGTGGGTGCTGGAGCCCCTGGGCAGAGCTGGGCACCAGCCCTGCCCACACCGCTTGCCCTGCCCCAGCCGATGGGAGGGAGAAGGGGGCTTGGGGACCCCAAACTCGGTGCTTCACTGAGCCTCAGCCCGGGGTGAGGGAGTTGGAGGCAAACAGACAAACAAAACTTCATTTCATCTTTCTTGGAGCTGCAGCCAACACCAGGGAAAAGCTCTGGGGAGGGAAACCCAAGCCCTCCTTTGCACAGGGAGAATCGCTGCATCCCTCAGCAGTTTTGCCTCAGGAGGATGTATTAAATAGAAAATTCGGATCTCTTCCAAAAAGGCTCTGGGGAGCTGATTTTCAGAGACGAAAGAAATTAAAGAACTGCTTAGCTGAATAGCTGAGCTAGTATTTTTCTGTCCTCGGGAAATATCTTTCATAATAATAGCATTAGTAATAATAACACCCCAAAGAAAATCCTGGTGAAATCATGTAGACTACAGGATGCGTGAAATCCCTGGGATGGTGTGAGCTGCCTGCGTGGATCTTCCTGGTGTCAGCGATATCCTCGTTGGCTGGAGACAGATGGGTGACCAGAAATGGGAGCAATGCCAGCAGAGTAATCCATCTTGATCAAAGTACTGAAAAAACTGCAAATCTGTTAGTAGAAGAAACTGTCCAGAAAATAATGAAACTTTGTGTGTGTCACAAACCACAGCTCCTCTGAGAGGGTTGTGAGCTCCAAATTCAAAGTCTTTATTCTTAGTCTTCCTGTCAAGAGGAAAGGAAGGAGTGGACACCCCAGAAGCAGGGGAGATGGGAGGAGTCCAGTACCCAGGCTGGCAGAGCTCCAAGGGGACCCTGTAATTCTGCAGAATCCACATTTTTAAAAGAAATTTCAGTTTCTGTCCCTTTCTTTGAGCTGTAGCACACCTCCACCAACACAGCACATGTGATGTCAAGAGTGCAGAGAGGGTGCAGGTGTTGTGGAGGGTTTGGGGGTCCAGTGGTGGGAGGCATGAGGGACAAGGGGCAGTTCCGTGCTGCAGAGGGTAGGACAGGAGCCAGGTTTGGTGTTTGAGGAGGAAAAGGGGGCTGGGGGAAGTGGGGTCAAGCTGAACACAGCTGTGGCCCAATGTGCTCACCCTCAAATCTCTCATCATCATCATCTCCCCCAGGAAGAAATGGCCATGGACAAGGGGACCCCCCAGGGATGGTCTCCCCTCTGGTCTGAGCTCAGCAGAGATAGATTCAGCTCCAGCCCAGCCCACAATGACATGAAGCCACAGGCCTGAGCTCCTTCTCTCTGCAACAAAGTTCCAAGTAAACATTTCTAGTGAATTTGGTTTTGCTTATTCTCTATTTTTATTAGAAAGTGCAAAGAACCGTAAACAAGCTGCTGCCATTTTGTGTCCCTCTCAGCACTCTGATCATCTCAAGCTCCAGTGTCCTCCCACTTCTGCCACAACGTCCTGGATAGAGTGCTTTCTGCCTCCCAGTTCATGTGTGATGAGTTAGACCTCAACCAGATGTTACGTGGGCAGAAATACCTATTTGAAGTTAAAAGCCTGTGATTATACTTGCCAACCAGCCATTAAGAAAGTATTAAATGGAGAAATTATCCCCCCTCTTGTTTTAATACAATAGCATCTTTATAACACACTTGTTTAAGTTGCCTACTTTTAATTTTAGTTCCCTTGTTTCTAATACTACATGCAGAAGCATTTCACTTTATCAATAGCTCCTGTGAGCTGGAAAAGAGTCATGGAGCAAAAAAAAGGCCAATATCCTTGAGAATTTAACAAAGGGGAAAAAATTAGCCAGAAGATCCTGCTTTCTCTCTCCTACTGTTAACATAACTTCTCAATTTACTTTATCAGATTGCCTTCCAAAGAAAAGGATTTTTCAAGAGGAGCAGAGATGAAAGGGGTTATTACTTAGAGAGACTCTTCTTTAAAGAGATAAAATATTTGGCAATTAAAGCACAAGGAGCTGCAGACTCACAAGGAAAGCAGTGACTTTGCTGGAGCAGTCACATTAGCACTTTCCACTAACCCCTCATTATGGAAAGTGATCACAGAGCTGTGAAGCTGCTGCTGCCAAGGGCAGGGCACGGGGCCACCAGCCACCTCGTGCTGCAGCCCCAGGAGCGGGGGACACGGGGAAGGGCCAGTCCGTGTCCCAGAGCCACCTCTGCCAGGGACCATGCGCTTGGAAATGAAGGTTTTTAGCCACCTCCTGTGGGGATGAGGACATGGCTGTCCCTAATGGCTGCAGGTCACAGGTCACCCTCCCACAGCTAAACTGGAACACGGCAGAGTCTGCCACTGGTGACCTTGAAGTCAAGGCTGAATTTTCCTGAAAACCTGTTATTTCAGAGGGAACGGCTGGGAGGGCAGAGACCCCGGCAGCCCAGGGGCCGTGGCTGCGCAGAGAAACGGGGAGCAGCCGCAAAAGTGGCAAAACCCACTTCCCACGGGGCACACAGGTCCCTGCAGCCGCTGTCACACCGGGCTCACACAGCAACTATTGGGGCACTCAGGGACCCAACAATCCCACCAGCTCTGGCACAACATTTGCTTTTTCCTCATGGGGTTGATAAATATTTAAACAAGAAAAAAAGAAGTGGATACACCTGGCAGGGGATGAGCCCCGGGACTGGCAAGCAGCCAGGTCTGTGTGATGCCCGAGGGGCGGCTGGGGGGGTCGGGCAGGAGCACGTTTCCATACGATCTCCTGTCTCTGAATCTCGGCTGCTTCTCCCCTTTGCCAGTGACGCCGCTCTCCTGTGGGTTATCAGGCAGCAGAGCTGCTCAATGTGCTTCCTCAGAGGTCTCACCCCACAGTCATCTGTCAAGATGGGTGGCAGCAGAGACTCATCTCCCATGGGACGAGGAGGTGCTGAGAAGGGCTGGTCCCAGCCCAAGGACAAGCCACAGGCCCAGCGAGCACCCACGCTCCTGCCACCATCACCTGTGTTGCGGTTCCCTTCCCGGGGTGGGCAGATGCCGTGCAGGGACTGGGGGCTCGCGGGGGTTTGCTCGGCCCTGGAGGCACCTGCTGGACCCTGGGGA
>NW_010330240.1:7043-7402 GCF_000700745.2 Antrostomus carolinensis
CCTGACCCACCTTCAGCCAGCACAGAGTTGAGCCACTTTTGATGACCAAAGGTGATTTTTGTCTGTTTGTCAGCAGATGAAGCTAATGCTGTTCTGCTTTACGGGAGCTGTTCCGAGGATTAATTGGTTGATGTTTCTTGAAGTACTTTGAAGATGTGGAGTGCTAGATAAGTGCTGCACTTCACAAGCCCATCAGGCACTGCAGTTATTTTTCCATTTTGCTTCTCATCCCCAAAGTGTTTGTACAAACCAAATTCCCCACAAGTGTGTGGTCACCGTACGTGATGGCGAGCAGCACTTGTCACGTTGGGACTTTGTGGGGCGGCAGCAGACACCCCTGCCCGCCCTCATAGCGGCCA
>NW_010330240.1:7563-10049 GCF_000700745.2 Antrostomus carolinensis
CGGTGCGGAGACGGAGGGGGCTGCGCCTCTTGGGCTGCCCATGGAGAGGGAAATGTGTTTCCCTCGTGGTTCATGAGCAGCTTTCTGGCAGCGAATAAATCTCAGGGTGTCAGCTCTCGTAGAAGGAACGTTCACATCCTTTTGGACAGGCTGACCTTTCTGGCTGCTCCTGGCTGTTTCCGGTGGCCAGAGCTGCCGAGGGGGGGCCTGAGCCGTGCAGGCCAGTGACCCAGCTACATGGGCTTTGTGCCCCTCCTGCCATGGCAAGATGAAGCCCAATGAGCCAGATTTTCTAAAGAGATTAAAATACTTGAGGAACATGTGATGCTCAGCACAAGCAGGACTGTGGCAGCTGCTGCCAGCGGCCGGGACCCTACCCCCGTCCCGCTCACGCCAAGGTGAGCACCGGTGTCTCAGGGGAGAGAGTGCCAGATTTTGCAGGACTCGTTTCAGGTTAGAAGATGGTTTCTGGTGCAGAATCATTACTGCCCCGTCAATTTTAATTCAAGCTACAAAAATCATTGGCATAATTATTTACAACTGTGCAATTTCTGAAACTTATATTTCTGTTACCATAGTTATTGATCTTGAAAAGGTCTATAAATTAACTTGACAGTTAACATAGTCCTTCACACTTGGATAATTTCTCTGCCTGACTTGCACTGTGTGTTGAACTTTCAGCACAATCCAATTACAGTCATTCAAAGTGTGTATTTAAACATTTTTCTTATGCAACTAAAAGTAATTTTAATTATAATACAGAATATCTTGAAGCAAATATCGAGTCACCTCCACTTCACAGAACAGCTCGCCCCAAGGCGGGTGCAGAAGGATGCTGAATGCTGGGCTTTATGGCAACGTGGGGGTGGCATGGCCGTGCCACGGGTCCGGGAGGGCAGATGGCCCCAGGAGCCCCCCAGGCACTTGGCAGCAGTGGGGCCGGCACCTCCCGGGGCACCCGAGCAGCCCCATGTCCTCTCATCCCAGAGTGGGGCTATGAGCTGGCATAGGCAGGACCCTCACCTGGACACACTGGCCCACAGCTTCAGTGTTTGTCCCCAGAATTGATCTCTGAAGGGAAAAGGGATGCTTAATGACACATGGACACCTCCTAATTAATCCTCTGTGCACTCAGGACATTGTCAGGAACAAATCACAGCCAAACCAGGTTTCTGGGGGGCCCACAGCATCTCTGAGCAGAAATGGGCCAAATCCTGCACCCTCCAGGGCTGCAGTGCAAGTGGCACATGTGGGATGGTTGCCGCTGGGTTACATGGTGGGGACTGGAGGGACGTGGGGCGGTGCCCACGCGGGGCTGTGCCCATTCCCAGCAGGTGCCTGCTGCGCCCCAGCCCTTGCCTAGAGGACGGGAGTCTTGAAGCCTGGCAGGACTGGAGCTGCCATCCCAAGGGGTCCCAGCACCCACCCTGTCCTGCCCTGTCTGCTCTGGGTGCTGCTGCCGTGGGGCTGCGCAGGGGCTCAGGTGAACCAGGGATGGGAAGGGGCTGTGGGACCCAGGGCCCTACGTAAAGGGTTTGTGACAATTCTGCAGCTGCAGGGGGAAGACAACTGTGTTTCACTGGAATTCAACTCGGAAAATCAGCAACACCCGGTGCTGGCTGGCTGCGACACCCCCCAGCACATGAGTACAATCTCCAGTTGTCCTCTCAGATGAAGGAATTTTGCTGTTTGCTCACAGTTTTGCACATGCAAAACAGGCTGGCCCAGGCCACGCTCAGAGGTCGCCTTGCTGCAGCAGAAGCCTGCCCAAAGACCCAGCACAAATCCCAGCCCAAAGCCCCTGGCCAAAGCCCCAGGTCAGTCCCCCCAACCCAGCCCCCCAACCCAAGGAGCCTTGTGCGCTTGCTGGCCAGCCCTGAATGGACACCCCACCCTTGGGAAGTGTCTTTTGGGGTGAATCTGGGGCAATGTGGAGCTCATGGCTCTGACAGCCTGGCCCCGGCACTCCGCGCTCCCTCCAAGCACGTGTCTGCAGCTCGCTGCATAGTATTTATTCATTATATCACAGAGAAGAAAATCTCATTAAATTAGTCCAGGTTTCTGCAGGGTGGTCCTGGGCAGGGACACCTGGTGCCAGTGGGTGGAGGGTGTCTGGGGGTGGGGGTCCAGCATTTCATCATTTCGCAGTGATGGGAGACAAGGCAGAGATGCTGTCCCACGCCGGGGCCAGCTGTGCCCCGTGGGGTGGGAGGGGCAGAGCCGCACTTGCTTGGGCGAGGTGGCCAGATGTGCGGGGATGCCCAGCCATGGCCCTCAGACCTCCAGCTTCTTCTTCATCTCCATGCGGTAGATGATCTGGTAGCCATCATCCCAGGCATAGATCTGCCTCTCCCGGGGGTTGTACTTCATGCTGGAGTGGGAGCCGTAGCGCTTGGGGAAGTAGACGAGTGAGGCGTCCTCAGGGGCCAGGGTGCCACTGACATCAAAGACGCACTGCACGCGGGAGCGGCTGGGGGGGCGGGGGG
>NW_010330240.1:10282-11757 GCF_000700745.2 Antrostomus carolinensis
GGGAGAGCCCAAAGACAGGGATCTGCTCCTCAGCTGGGAACACTGAGCTGTCCACCACTGTCTTGTTGGCCAGGTTGAACTTGATCACCTGGAAGGAGCCCTGCTGGCGGATGTAGTAGAGGGGCCCGTCGTACACGAGGTGCCCAGTGCCCACCCAGGGGTAGGGCAGCTTGATGCGGGCGGCCTTGCGGGTGGCAGAGAAGAGGGTGAACTCCCGCATGCGGGGGAAGACGTACACCGTGTCATTGGCAGTGCCGTCGAAGACATAGATCTTCTCGGAGTTCCCTGCCGCATCCTTGGTCCAGAGCCCCGAGGTGCTGCCGAAACGCTTTAGGATCTTCATGGCTCTGACGCTCGCGATGGTGTCACTGCAGTCTGCAAGAGTGCGGCAGCCGTGAAAGCCTGAAAGCCACCTGGCCCTGCAGCCGGGACAGCTCCCACACAGGTCCCACTACGTCCCACCCCAGCCCTCAGGCAACTGCCTTGCAAACTCGCTGCTGCTATCACTGGTGGCATTGAGAAGTTCCCCTGTGAACTCATGTGATGAACAGGGAGGGCCACCTGCACCCCAACCCTGCCCCAGGGGCTTTGGAGAAGCACAAGGCTCTGGCCTGGGGCTTGGATGTGGCTCCCATGCAGCTGTGGGGATGCAAGATTTCGTGCCAGAGACACCTGAGAGATTTCCTGCTGGGATGTAATGCCATGGCATGCAGCTGGGGGAGACTTGGACCTGGGTGGGCTGGAAAGGCCCAGGAAAACCCCACACCCAGAACCATCTCCCCAAGGAGTCACAGAAGCCACTCACCTGTCAGCTTGGTGTATTTCTCATTCTTTCTCTGCTTGGCTGTGGCCACTTGCTTCTCCATCAACGTCTCGTCCACCTCCACGCAGGGCGGTGCGGGGTTCTGTGTCTCCAGGTAGTCCACCTCACGCTCCAGGCGGTCCACACGCACTGCTGTGCTCTCTGCCTCCGACCGCATCGCCTCCCGCTCCTTCTCTGCTGTCTCCAGCATCCCCAGCACCTGGTTCTTGAAGTCCCGCAGCTCGGTGGAGTAGCGGCTGCTCTGGTCATGCCACTGTGAGATCCTCTCCTGGGAGGGCCAAGGGGAACTGAGGCCTCTGCACTTCACAGCCCGTCTGCAGCAGCCCCCCCACTGCCTGCGCGTGGCTGTGGGAGCTGCCAGGGCCACACAGCACTGCAGCCCTGGTGCTCTTTTCTCTGGGTCCCATCCTGCCATGCTCCTGCACCCCTGATGCTTCTGCACCCACAATACTCTCAGACCCGCGATGTTCCCTGACATGACGCCCCGGCTCCCGCCATCCCACGGTGCTCCCATGCCCATCGTGCCTGCGATGCTCATGCTGGGCTGTGTGGGGCCCTGGCGAGGCAGGGGACAGGGCACCCCACGCCAGCTCTGCCCAGTCCCCATCCCAGCTCCTCCTCACCCCAGGCCTGTTCGCAGCCCCGCCAGCTG
>NW_010330241.1:0-528 GCF_000700745.2 Antrostomus carolinensis
GGAGAGGGGGGACTGGGGTATTTTGTGGGGGGGCTGCTCTCTGTAGATCCCAAAGGAAGGGACCTGAGCCACGTCCCCTGCCCCAGCACTAACCCCACGTCCCTCTGGCTGTGTCTCCCCAGGAGTACAACGTGTACGGCTGGGGGGTCGGGGAACTCAACAACGTGGGCGGGATCGTCCCGCAGGATTACCTGGGGGGTGCCCACCCTGGGGGAGCGATGAGGACCAGGGCATCCCAGGTGAGAGGTGGCACCCTGGGGTGCACCCACTGGGGATGGGGCATGGAGGTGGAGGTTCCATTCCTGGGGTGCTGAGTCTGGGACTGTCTTTGGCTCCATCTCCTGGTCTTCATTTCACATGGGAGCAGGAGAGAGCAGGAACCACAGTCACGGTTCAGGGACAATGCCACCCTGCCCAGTGTCCCTCCCTGGACTTCAAGTTCTTCAAGCTCCATGGGAGAAATGTGCTAAAACCACAGCAGCCACCTCGGTCATCCCTGGAGAGCTGCGTGTCACCGGCTGGGACACC
>NW_010330241.1:574-1237 GCF_000700745.2 Antrostomus carolinensis
CATTTGGCAGATGGGGAAACTGAGGCACGGAGCAGGGCTGGGAAAGTGGGAGGGGACTGCAGCTGAGCTAGAGGCAGAGTCCTGACACCTGAGGCAGCAAGATCTCCTCATTCACCTGGAGATCTGCCACCCTCCTTATCCGCTCTGTGCCCACGAGTCACCGACACATGTGCCTGTGTCCTGGTGTCCCCTTCCCCACTGTCACCCGTGTCTCTCCCACTCCCCAAATCCAGGTTCTTCTCTCCTTGGCCGTGCTGAGACACCAGTGAGATTGTCCCCACCACCAGCCTCCCCCAGCTATGGGAACCTGTTACACAAAGAGATCCACAAGCACCCGCCCCACGCGTGGAGCCCCGCTCTGCCCTGTGGTACCCGTTGTGATGCTGTAGGGATGTGGTGGGGGCTCAGGGGGGGGTGGCAGCCCATAATAAAACCATTTTCCTCTCCACATTTGGCTGTTCCAGACTTCCTTACGGGTCTGGGGCTGGAGCTGGGTGCGGGCAGTGGAGCTCTCACCTCCAGCCCCAGCTCTGAGCATCCCCTGGTCCAGGCCCATCACAGCCCATGTCTGAGGATTAACCCAGCGCATCCTCCTCCTCCTCCTCCTCCTCCTCCTCCCGCACTTGGCTGAAGGGCCACTAGATGGAGGTAAGTACCTACCGC
>NW_010330241.1:1275-1630 GCF_000700745.2 Antrostomus carolinensis
CTGGACCAGCCCCCCCGGCACCCCCCAGCCCTCGGCCAGCAGCAACTGGGGCGCGTTGGTGCCAAAGTGGGAGCATCACCCATGGGGTGAACCCAGGCATCGACCAAACGGCTCCAAAACACAACTGTGCAGATGTTTGCAAGCCAGGCACAACTTGGGGGGACCCCATGGGACCCCCTGAGACATTCAGGGGGCTGTGGGGACACAGCCCAACCCGTCCCAGTACCTGCTGCCTTGCCAGGCTCCTGCACACACTGGGCATGTCTTTGGTGTGCAGGATGGGTTTGGGATGTCCAGAGCTCAGCTTGGCGGGGCAGGAGCTCAGCTCAAATCCCTCTGGTGTCCCCCGGCTGCC
>NW_010330241.1:1719-2438 GCF_000700745.2 Antrostomus carolinensis
CCGAGAGAGGAACGCTCCCTCTGCTCTGCTCTGCTCTGCTCCTGGGTGTGATGCTCAGCCCTCCCCTGTCTCCATTTCCCCATCCCTGAGCATCTCACCCAGGACCAGCTCATTTTTTAAGCAGCTGCAGAGCCCAGTATCCATCTCTCCATCATCATTCCTGGGAGCCCTTTGGGATCCTGCCAGGAAGGAACTGATGCTCTTGCCCAGGAGGATTCTCTGATGCAAAAAGGACCAGGGTGTGGGACTGACCAGACACATCTGCTCCAGCCCTGTGTGTTAGAAACAGCCTGGCTGTTTGCACCCCGTTACCCTGCCCCAGATCCCCCCACTCACCCAGGGTGCCTGAGCTGAGACCTTCATGCTCTGCTTGGGGAGATGGGGCAGGAGAGGGAGGTGGGAGCAGGATTCTTTGGCCAAGCAGGGGCTGCTCCAGCCCCAGCCCCAGGTCAGAGCAGGACCCACCGGCACTGTGCACTGTGTGGGGAGGGGAAGCACGATGGTTTGTTGGCCCAGACTGGAGCTCCAGCCTTCCCGGGGGTGAGGATGTGCTGTCAGGAGAGCCTGGCTGGCTTCCAAGCTGGTTTTCTGGCAGGAGGTGGGGAGGAGAGAGACGTGCCAGGCTGTGAGGGCGCAGGGAGGGGACCGAGCTGTCCTCGCCTGCTCCGGGTGGGGAAGGAAACCTCGAGTGGCTCTGTGTGCCCACCGTGTCCCTGACC
>NW_010330241.1:2553-5415 GCF_000700745.2 Antrostomus carolinensis
CGCCCAGCCACCCTCCGGCCGCCAGCCCGATGCATGATGGCAGAGGGGACTGTCACCCCCCCACCAAGGCCATTGTCCCCAGGCTGTGCAGCAAAACAGCCCTGGACAGTGTCACCCACGCAGGACTCCCACCCGTGGGGACTCTCTGCAGCCCTGGGGACAGTGACACTCAGCAGGAGGGGGGCTGCTCCCCCCGCCATGGCCTCTGAGTCACTGTTTTCCCGACAGCTTTGCAAAGCTGATCAACGCCACTAAAAATAATTTCCTCCTGGCTCTGAAACGCAGCCAGCAGTGGGGGGGGAAGGGTGGGCACCCCCGGGCCCTGCCAGGAGGCAGGAGAGGGGATGGAGCCCTCCCTCCAGCTGCCCCAGGAGTTGTCCTTTCCAAATCCACCTTCAGATAAAAGCCCCGTGGCTGGTTGGCTCCTGGTGAGGCATCGAGTGAAGGATGTGGCAGTGCCAGGTCAAGATCGTGGTGCAAACCACGCTGGGGGACCACAGGGAGCTCAGGGACAGGATATGGCCCCGGCTGAGGGTGTGTTGCCTGCATGAGGCTGTGGCAAAGGCCACCCGTGGGTGCAGGAGCGGGGTCTGTGGGCACAGGAGTGGGGTCGGTGGGTGCAGGAGCAGGTCTGTGGGTGCAGGAGTGGGGTCTGTGGGCACAGGAGTGGGGTCGGTGGGTGCAGGAGCAGGTCTGTGGGTGCAGGAGTGGGGTCTGTGGGCACAGGAGTGGGGTCGGTGGGTGCAGGAGCAGGTCTGTGGGTGCAGGAGTGGGGTCTGTGGGCACAGGAGTGGGGTCGGTGGGTGCAGGAGCAGGTCTGTGGGTGCAGGAGTGGGGTCTGTGGGCACAGGAGTGGGGTCGGTGGGTGCAGGAGCAGGTCTGTGGGTGCAGGAGTGGGGTCTGTGGGCACAGGAGTGGGGTCGGTGGGTGCAGGAGCAGGTCTGTGGGTGCAGGAGTGGGGTCTGTGGGCACAGGAGTGGGGTCGGTGGGTGCAGGAGCAGGTCTGTGGGTACAGGAGGTGGGTCTGTGGGTGCAGGAGCAGGTCTGTGGGTGCAGGAGTGGGGTCTGTGGGTGCAGGAGTGGGGTCGGTGGGCGCAGCTGGCCTCACAGCTGCGCCATTTGGAGCTGCACACTCATGAATAGACATGAATATGCATGAGGGGGGGCAGCCAATGACAGCAGCGCTCTGGCGCGCCAGCAGCTGCCAGCCTTCGCAATGAACTTCTCCTGACATTTCCGATGCGCCTCGATGGGTTTCCAACCCTCCCTCCTCCTCCCCAGTGGGTCCTGGCCCCTGTGTGGGGCTGAGGTTCCCCCCCACAGCCAGGCCCAGCTCTGCAAAACTCACTTCAGGGCCAAGGTGGGACCCCTGAGCCCTGCCTGTCCCCTGTCACCACCCTGGGGCTGGTCCCAGCATCCCACGCTGGCCCCAGGGTGTCCAGAGCAGGGTCAGCCCTGATGGTTCCAGTATCTCCAGCCCCGTGGTGAGAGGTGCAAGAACCCCCACTTCTCCCTAAAGCCATCTATCTGCAATTAGCTGGGCCTCAGCTCAGCTCCCTCCACCCACACAGCGAGGACAGACATCAGCAACCAGTAAGTCTCTTCTACTTCATGTTTATTTCAAGTCAGAACACGTCGGCTCTGCCTTCACCAGTGCTAAGAGTGGGAAGAAAAAGTGCAGGAGAGCACAGGGAGTGGGAAGGGGAGTAGCCAGAGCCCCGAGTGCTGCTGGACACTGACTCCAAGGCAGCTGCGTGCTCCTTCATTCTGAGATAAACAGATCCTGGCTGTGCAGCCCCCTCCCCATCACCCCCGTGCACGGTGTGTGAGGAGAAAGCCCATCTGCAAGGGGCATCCCCTCAAAAGGGCAGGAGGGACAAACTGCCCCCCTCTACCTCCCTCCCTCCCAACTCATTCCCCTACCCCGTGCTCTCAGGGGGAAGCTCCTCTTTGTTCCTCCCAGCTGCAGGCAACCTGCGGGGTGAGCTGTGCCAGGAGGCCCCAGGTGTGGATACGGGTCTCTGCACCCCACGTCTGGGCTCCAGCTCCAGGCAGCTGAGATCCCCCCTCCCCAGGAGCTGCACAGCACAGCCATTGCCAGGGAAATGCAGCCGCTCCTGCCTGCAACACAGAGGGGAACATGGGGGCCTAAAGAGACGTGCTGGGCTGTGGCCAAGCCCTGCTCCACCGAGGAAAGCCATCCTCCATCGTGCTAGATGTGAGCCAGTGTATCCCATGCTGTTCCAGGCCAGGGACATGCAAAGAACACGGGGGGTCTCGCTGGCACTGCAACCTAACTAAACCCTGCTACTGCTCCAGTCAGAGAGCAAAGGCCATGGGAACAACAAACACAGGTTTCACTAACCACTAGATCTCTTCTCCAAAGAGCAGAGCGATACGAACACACTGCCTGGGACATCCAAGGACAGTCAAGAGTCAGCAGGGAGAGAACACGTGAGCCCCAGACACCACAGAGCCCAGGCCAAGGCCACGTTCCCAGTGCAGCCTGGACATCCCTGTGGCTCAGCAGTGGTCCCTCTTCCAGCGAGGGCTGCAGGTCCCGGGGAAGGCAGGCAAGGTCGTTAGAGCCGTTACTGCAGCTCACGCCGTCTGCCCGAGGGCTCAGCTGGCTCCTCGGGGCTGTCTGAGTGGGTGTCATCCATGCCAAAGTCACTCCAGTAGGGGAAGGTCTCCAGGCAGCTCGGACCCTGCGGGCTCCCCAGGCCAGCACAGCTGGGAAGAGAGAACAGGTCAGAGCAGAGAAGGGATCTGGGGACAATGCAGGTGCCCACGTGTCTCCACATCAACCGCTGCTTCCCCCCTGCACAGCCCCACCACAGCCCTCAGCTCCCAGCCAGCTCA
>NW_010330241.1:5428-9598 GCF_000700745.2 Antrostomus carolinensis
CTCGCACACGAGCCCAGAGCAGGA
Organism: Antrostomus carolinensis; assembly: GCF_000700745.2. Classification (NCBI taxonomy): domain Eukaryota; kingdom Metazoa; phylum Chordata; class Aves; order Caprimulgiformes; family Caprimulgidae; genus Antrostomus; species Antrostomus carolinensis. The sequence continues at coordinate 5,453 of NW_010330241.1, forward strand.
AAGTGGGGGGGACAGTGTCACCAACCGGGGGCAGACGGTGCTGGCAGCAGAGAGGGACGCGCAGAGCCGCGCTCCCCGGGTACCTACGCGTTCGGCTGGGCTGCTGTGCTCCCTCAAAGCCCTTCCTTAAACCAAAGGGCTCGATTTAAAAACAGGTCTCTTGCTGGAGTCCAGACACCTCTTTCTTCCTGCTATTTGAAAAGCAAGATGAAGAAGCGTGGGCAACGGGTGGTGCAGGAGGCCAGACACAGCCTCCTACAGAGCAGGTCATTTGAGGAACAAGGGGACCCAAAACATCTCTGCCAGGGACACTGGGCTGCCACTGAGCACAGCCAGGACCCCACGCCAGCCACAGGGCTTAAAACATGTCTGTGCTTGTTCAGCTTCTCACAGGGAGCTGCAGCAGTGGCAGACTGAGGTTTCCCCCCCTCTCCCACCAGCTCAGCTGCATCCCCAGGGGCAGAAGACCCTGGACTGGCAGCAGGGGAGGAGCAGCCACCCCACAGGGAGGTGCCTGGTTAATTCCCCAGCACACAGCAAGCACTCTGAAGCTCTGATGAGCATGAGGAATTGCAGAACCCACTCAGGCTGCATGGACCAAGGCAAGATGCAGAGAAAGCCTGAGCTTTGAAAGCCTCCAAAGGCTCCTCGCTCCCCAGAGATTAAGGGAAGAAAGCAGCTGAAGACCTTTGTAAATCAGCTTAAATTCTTCTGAGACTCGAGCTCTTTTCTGCTAAGCCTCGGCCACAGCCAGAACAGGTCACCCTCCCGGGCAGCCTGGAGGACAGTACAGGAGGCTGCTGGTGACAGCCTGAGACGTGCAGCTCCGCTCGCCTGACCCCCAGGAATCCTGCCCGTTCAGTGTGCAGGGCTGGGGAACACACGCTCAACTTCATTCCCTCCAACAACCCTAACAAGGATGGGACAGAAAGCTCCAAAACATTCCAGGGTCTCCAGAAAACCTGGCAGCTCCTCTGGTTTCACAGCAGAGGCTGTTTCCTACCGGTGACAGTCACTTGCACAGACACCAACCATTTCCAATCAGGCTGTAACCAGCCCTGCAGCTGCAAGCACTGACACAGGGAGGTGCAGACTCTCCTCCAGCCAACACAACACAGCTCCAGGCACAGCAAGGGAGCTGGGGACTGTCCCACTGGTGGCACCCCCGGGGCTGGTCCTTCCCTGACTGCGTTACCTGCTGTGCAGGTCTCCTCCTGGCAGCAGTGTGGGGCGGTTCTCTTCTCCCTCCTACCCCCAGCCACAGTTGGACATGGCGTAGTGCAGGATGGCTCCTGTCACTGTCTGTGAGCCCTGGCCCTGCACACACGCCTCGATCTCGGGCACTGAGAGTTGGCTCTGCAGGAAAAGGTGCAGCCGGCTGTCGGAGAGCAGGACCACGTTCTGCACAACCCTGTGTGACAGAGAGAGGAGGGTGAGTGAGGCAGGTGCCCAGAGGATGCTGAGCTCTGCCCTGTCAACAGCTCGTGTGCCCCACACCGTCAGGGTGACCATCGACAGCTCCACTGCTGCTTCACAGACACCAAGACTGGAGCAGTGTGTCCTCTCCCTCCACCCAGCCCTCACAAATGCTCTACTCACTTCTCCAGGAACTGCTGCAGCCCCTGTCTCCGCTTCTCGATGAACTCATCCGTGCTGCCCACGAAGAAGGTGGATTTCCCGGGCAGCTCTGGGACAGGCCTGCAGGGACAGAGCAGAGGCAGCACTTCAGGCTCAGATCACTTCAGTGACAGAGCAAGAAGACACAGGAACATCGTGGGAGCAGCAGGCAGGACCCTGCTTTGTGCAGAGCTGGATCCCAGGAGCTCAGGTAGCCCATGTTAGTCTGGGGTTTCTATCCACGTGTTCAGAGAGCATTTGGGATCCCCAGGGCAGGTGGGGGAAAGGAGGGAGCACAGGGCTTGCTTACACCAAACCAGCATTCTTCTGGAGCTGTCTCCTCAGCCACACGAACTCACGGTACCGGCGCCGCACGCATGAGGTCTTGGCAGTAAAGGCCTTGCTGTTGGTCTGCAAAAAAAACCCAAAACCTCACAGGATTGAAGGGCATGAGGCAGAGGAGAGCAGGATCTCACCCATACAGACCCCTGAGCTTGGTGACTAAGGGGTGCCCTCAAAGCACTGGGCTTTGGGGGAGCTGAGAGTGCCTAGAAGATCTGAGCAGGCTCCAGGGGAGAAGCTGAACCTCAGACCCTCACAGAGACAGGGGTGGGCTGCTGAGGGTTCCCCCTTCACGCCCCCTCCATCCCCACTCAGCACTGCCAGGCACCTCTGCTCATGAGCCTCGTGTACGGCTCGACTGAGCTCTGCAACTCATCCCCCTCTCCCTCAGCCACAACTCACGTGGAGGAAGATTTTATAATCCACATAGGAGTTCCAGGAGCCTTCGTTCTGCACCCGGGGGTCCTGCACACGCACGGTGGTCAGCTCCTGCAGCACAAACACCCCCTGAGCGTGGGGAAGCAGCGCTCACCGCCCCGCAGGGCTCAGAGGGGCTCCTGGGGACAGGTACCCACGACCACCCTGACTCATCCAGCCATCCTGCCCCAGCCCTGTCACCAGCCACCCCTCAGCTCTGCCCCACGGACCCTGCCCAGCGCTCAGCCAAGACCACCCGCTGCCAAAGCCCAGCCAGGAACAGACAAAACCCCTGTCAGAAAAGTTCTTACTTCCTCTCGGGTCTCCAACATCCTAGAGCCAGAGCCCAGCAGGAAACATCTGTACAGAGAAAAAAAGGATTTATTAAGAGAAGATCAACACATCAGGGTGTCCCACGTACTCCACATCCCCCCGCGCACCTCACACCTCTGTCCTATCCAGCCAGCAACTCTCCAGCCCCAACATCCATGCTCAGCCACCCTCCCTGAACCTCTCCCCCTCTGTCACCATGAAATAAAGAGGATGTGTTCAAATCCAGCAGCCCACAGGGGAGAGCACCCAGCATTCATCTCCCGTGTGCTCCTGAGGCAACGTGGGCTCTCGCTGGGCTGTGCAGAGTGTGCTGTGACCAGAGGCAGAGCCTGCAGCACCTCCTTCCTCCACGGCTCATCTTCAGGTCATCCCTGCTCACAGAGAGGGACTGGGATCCTGAGGCTTTGTGGAACAGCACTCAAAAATCCCTGGATCACAGAGAGAGGTGAGCAGGGCTCCCAGCTCAGAGGGGCTGGAACCACCCGAGGGTGGGATGAGGCAGCTGGATGCTCCTGCTGAGCTGCCTGCCCTCCTCTCCCACAGCACATCCCTGCTCCTGGGCAGAGCATGGGGGTCTCCAGGAGAGCTTTTACCCCAGTGGAACTCCCATTAGCCAGGAAGAGCCTCCTCACTGCACAGCACCAAGACCCCAAATCCCCAAGTTTGCTCCTGCAGAACCAGAACTGGCAAAGCAGGAGGGAGACAGGGTGGGAAGAGCCCGGCCCCCTCCCTGCACGGGCAGGTTTGCACTGAAATGCCAGGGGAGCCGGTTTGGCTGGGGAGGAGAAAACAGTTTCCTTCTCCCACAGACCCAGACCTCCCTCTCCCACTGCCTGACCTCGCTGCCCCTCACCAGAGCAAACCTCCTTCCTCTCCTGCCTCGACCAGACCCGTTCCCCAGCTGCCACCTCGGTGGGTCTCCCATTAGCACCCCACACAGACACGCTGTTCCTCTCCGGCTCTTTCACAACTCACCTCAATAAGCAGCAACCTCGGTTTGCTTTTTCCTTTTCCCCACCCCACGTGAGGGTTTTGTGTCTGTATTGTGCCCTCTCTCCCTCACACTTCTCCCTAAATCCGTTTGCTTTTTCCTTTTCCCCACCCCACGTGAGGGTTTTGTGTCTGTATTGTGCCCTCTCTCCCTCACACTCCTCCCTAAATCCCCCTTCTCCCAGTGGGAGCCACAGAAGTGCCTGGTGCCCCCCCGTGCTGCCCAGTTTTCCCAGCTCAGCTGCTCCATGAGCTGCTCACACGTTCCCATCACACCAGCCTCTTCCTCCACCACATCCCTCCAGCACTCCCAGCTCCTCCTGGACGGTGTCAGCTCATTTGCTGCACCATTACGTGCTCCTGCAGTAATTCCTGTCCTGAAACAACACCATGAACACAGTGCCAAGGCTTTGGGGGGAACTGGACAGCGAGATAACCCCCTCCACA
>NW_010330241.1:9631-9959 GCF_000700745.2 Antrostomus carolinensis
TCTGAGGCAGAGTCACCCCCCCCCAGCAGACGCACTGTGCTGACACAGACCAGGAATACTCGTCAGGGGGAGCTGGAAGACCGAGCATGTCCCGTGTCCTGGTTTCACCTCCTCTGCAGGGATTGTTTGCAAGGGATTTTTGGAGCCCCTGGGATGAACCAGCAGCGCAGGACTTTGCCTGTCACAGCCCAGGCTCCCCAGGGACACGGCTGCGTGATCAGAGAGACGAAACAACCCTTCACCTGTTCCCTGTTCCTGGAGTCTTGGCTTTTAGGCCATGAGAGTTGCCAAGTGTCAGGCAACGCTGGAAATTCAGCCTTTATTTATA
>NW_010330241.1:10011-10293 GCF_000700745.2 Antrostomus carolinensis
ACAAGGGGAGGGGTTGAGCCACAAACCACCCTTTAAAAATCTGGCTCCACCGGTTTGCAGGTACTTTCTGTAAGACTCCAGCCACCCAATTCCACCCCGAGAGCACAGAAAGTGTTAGTGACAGCGGAGAAGAGGGTTTGGGACAGACAACAAAAGGCTCAGGCCCTGCTCTGAAATGTCTCTGAGTAACTGAGCTCTGGCTGGAGTCAGGTCAGGCTGCTGCTGTTTCCAATTTGAGCTGTAAAAGGGGGAGGGCAAAGGGAACCTACCAAAAAAAAAACC
>NW_010330241.1:10333-11656 GCF_000700745.2 Antrostomus carolinensis
TCCCCTGGGGAAGGAAAGGAGTGAAGGAGCCAAATGTGACATGAGTCACTTTGCTCAGCGTGGTAACGGGGGAGTTCCAATCCTTCCCCCCTTCCCCCCCCCATGCTGGGGGCTCCCAGCCAAAACCAGTCCAGCAGCAAAACTTGACCATTATGTTCCTCAGTCTCCCCAGGGGACTTTGCCACCCTCCCTATTGCTTTTAAAGCTCCTTGCTCTGCACAACAGCCCTGTCTAGATTAAAAATGCAGGAGGGAGAAGAGAGAGAGACTGAGAAACTGCCTAATGGAACAGCAGTGGGTTGCCAGGAAGAGGAATTTAATTTCCCAGCTACTGAACGGGGTGCTCCAAAGAGCAGAGACCCCCAGGGGGGGGTGGAGGGATGATGGCTCAGTGCAGCCAGCGAGGAGTGGACAGGCTGAGAGGAAAATTGAGCTCAAAGAGTCCAAGAGCTCATATCTTCTACCTACACTTTTATGCAGAGTTGTGCTGAGAAAATAGCTAATCTTATTTAGGTTTGATTTGGAGTTAATTGATCTTAACTTGATAAATCAACTTAAACCCAACGGAGAAGGCAGCTCCAAGTGAGCTTTAAACAGTTCCAGCAAATCCTCTTTCAGGGCTCTCACTAAAGCCTCAGTTTAAGGGGCCCTGGGATACTTGGTTTGGGTTTGGTTTAATCTTCCTCCAAGTTGCATTTCAGTGTTTCCAGGGCTCAGGTTTTCAGTGTCTTGAGAAGTGGAAGCCACACAGAAACCCCCACATCCACGCTCCTGCAGCCTCACACCTTTCACCTGCCCAGGATCCAGGGAGGGACTTTGGCCAAGGGCAGGGAGTGACAGGACAAGGGGTGATGGCTTGAAAGTGGCAGAGGGGAGATGGAGATGAGATGTGAGGAAGAAATTCTTTGGTGTGAGGGTGGTGAGACACTGTCCCAGGCTGCCCATAGAAGCTGTGGCTGCTCCTCCCTGGAAGTGTTCAAGGCCAGGCTGGATGAGGCTTTGAGCAACCTGGTCTAGTGGAAGGTGTCCCTGCTGATGGCAGGGGGGTTGGGACTGGATGAGCTTTAAGGTCCCTTCCAACCCAGACCAGTCTGGGATCCTGTGATTTAACGAGCCCCAGAGATGGATGGATGGAGTCCCCCAGCCCTGTCCCCACACTGCCCACAGGGAAAGTGTTGGGTTTTATCTCTGGCCGTGTTTATCTCCCTCGCTGACTCAGACCCACCCGCGGCAGCGGGAACAGCAGGACCTGCATCGAATCCTCTTTCCTACCAGCGATCGCTGAGTCCAGCTCGGAGCTCTCAGGCTCCCCCAGCTCCATTCC
>NW_010330242.1:0-12712 GCF_000700745.2 Antrostomus carolinensis
TTCAACCCAAACCATTCTATGATTCTATAACCATTAAAATCTTTAACATTAAAATTTCCAGAAAACAGTAATGAACATGATAAAAGTGTAAATGAACTGCACAAAAACTGTATCTTAGGGAAGGCTTACAGTCTTAGGACTGGCTTTATATGGAAAAGATACCAAGGGGCCTTTCTGTGATGATGAGAAATACAGGAAATATTGTTTCCTGGTAAAAAGACAGTACACTATGCTATATGGGAGAAAAAGACTGAACAGTCCTCTGTTTCTTTAAATTAATCTTTCAGCTCACAGATGTAATCTCAGGCTTTCTGGATGGAATCTCAGCCAACAGACTTCCATTAATAGCCAAACTTCTTTTAGACATTGAAGAAGCAGCACCACAGATATGACTGAGATTCAAAATTCAGAACACTGTCTACAGCCATAATTAACTGCAAAAGTTGGATATAGTCCAGAGCTGCAGTCCTTAGCTTAAAAGTCTGCCTATAACAGAAGGATATATATTAAATCCAAGTTAACCTAGAATACCATCTGAATGCAGAGTATTCTGCACTCATTTTAACAGAGAGAACACTGCAGACAGAAAATGTAGTCGGTATTTTTTTATATCCCTCAGGTTTTTTGTTGGGAAGTTTCAGCTATAAACAGTCTAATTATTTCTAAGAGAGAAACTGAGGAAAGAAATTTATTTCCCCCATGTTAAAAATACTTTCTTAGAAACTGAGATCTTTCATCATAACATCCAGGAACACAGGGCATTAAACAGGAAATTGTCTTTTACATCCGAAATATTTCTGCAGGCATTTCCATAGAAAATGGACCACATTAGACAAGGTACAGGCCTTTAACTTATTTTAGCAGACATGCATTCCATGCAGATTTGTAAAACTTTCACTTCTAAAATCTTTGAAGATTTCAGCTTTATGGTGCATGCTAAACCTACTACAGCTTTTTCATGTTGCTAGACTTTTTATGTACCTGAAAAGAACATCCTATGGCTATAGGGGTTGTTAGATTTGTCTCTAGAATGATTTCTTAAGGCTTCTTAATTCACTGCAGTGTTGCATATGTGTGTGTGTGTGTGTGTATACACACGCATATATATAGATGTTTATTTAAAGGCTCTTCCTTCTTATATTCATTCTGCTGCTGCCCAAAGTGCTTGGATGAAGAGATGCGATCTGGGTAGGTGGTGACAGGAAAAGATGCAACAAACTAGCAGTGAAGAACAAATGAAAAAAGTCTGTAAGCAATTTAGGATGTGCCTCAACAGGCTTAAAATCAGTGTTGACTCTTCGTAGTCCTACACTATCTAGCAAAAAGCTGCAGAATCAATGGGAAAAGTATGCCTCTGTTCTTGACCAGAGGCAAGTCTCTATTGAGAAAAAAGACTTTCTCCTTTCCACTTACACTACTACCTTCAGCCACTGAGTGTTCTGATGTGAAATATCTGAAGTGTCTAAATGAAAATACTTAAACCAAACTGGGAATAGGAATCTTTGCTTCAATTTCTAACTTTTCAGTATCTTCAGTGAAAAAAAAAAAACAAAAAAACCCCCAAAACCACATACAAGACCAAAACACGGTAGAAACAAAGCTCATTAAATGCACATTTTAGAGAAAGGGAAAGGGAAAGGGAAAACCAAACACATAAAAAGCACATAATTTACAATTGCAGTCAAGTACTCCAGAGTCAGTGAACCATAATGCTGAGTCACCCATGACACATTACTTCAAGTTCCTGATATACATATATTAACATAAGTTTAACTGTGTGTTTTCATATACATTTTTCTCCCCACAGAACTTCTGCTGCATTAGCCTGACTGTGTCCCCAGTCACGAATTTCTCAGCCACAGCTGAGCATCACAGGGCAGTAATGGGTAGTGTTGGAGTTAAATCAGTTATACGCTACCCTGAAACACTGGACTCTTTTCTTGACAGGACCACGCAGTCCCTGCACAGTAATGGACAAGAAACACAAATCACAGGTGTCACCTGCAGCTTCAGTATATTTCTAGTGTTATCATAATATTCTCATAATATGATTCAACCCCTGGGATCCTGGAAGTGCTTTGTTTACTTAAGTAGTAACGGAGGTCTGTTTTGTACAAATCACGTATTACAGCATGCAAAACAGTCTAAAATAATGAGCTGACAACTTCGATAATTTTGGCCTTAATCTTTTCTTTGTGAATTTTACATGTACATAAAGGGGAAAATATATAACAGGTATGTAATCTGTTAATATAATAAAGCATCCTGAAACTATCACAGAAGAAAACAGCTAATTACAATATTCTGCAAAAAGGAATCTTGCTGGTTTGAAATAAATAAGACACACTGACATTATGTGAAAAAGATATGTTGCATTACTATACTGTCTGTCAGTACTGCCTACCTTATACATATAGTGAGGTGCTTTATTTTTTAATAGATCATCATGCAATTACAAATTTTATCCACTCAAATATGGATCAGAAATTGCATTAAGGTTGCACACAGAATCTTACAACTGCTATTTATTAAATTCTCAGGCTCTGGCTTTCTTACATTAATATTTTTAACACATTTCCATGTTGCATTTCTACATAATTATTCATTCAAAGCATGGTGTACATTATACAACTTCCTTAGCAATATCCATTATTCAGAGAGAAATTAGCTGTTAAAGAGAACTCTTCTAAGCAAAAGAAAAGAACAAAGATTACAGAATGATGCTCACAAACAGAACTGAAATGTTTGGGGTCAGGCATCACTATCCCATATGTCAGGAAAGAATATCTTCCAAATGCAAGCTAAGTGCATAAGTATTTACAACAGGGAAAAATGCATCTGTATAGAAAATTGTAGGTGTATTAGAGACATAAGTATTTCTTCTTCTCGTGGATTTTCTGCTTCTGTACACAACATGTATCCAGTCACTTTTTTTTTTTTATTTAAATAATTAATATATAGAGTTCTTTTCTTGTGCATGTGCAAGATTATTGATTTATTTTACTGCCCATTAGTGTATCTCTGATACTTTTTTGTAATTAGAATAATTCAAAGGACAGTATGTCAGCCAACTAAGCAACTCATGCAGAGGCCAGACTTTTGCTGTGTATCAATATGCATAGTTTTCTGTAACTTCAGGAGTGCTTGGTTATGACTCACAATATACTCAATCAGAAGGGGTTCTGAAGAGATTTTCATTTCAATTATGCCTGCCTCATTATCGTACTTTTAGTGAAGCGGAAAGTACATTACAAGGTGAGAGCCAAAAATGATGAGATGAAAAGCACAAAGCATAAGTATCTTAGAAAGATTTCTAAATTTGTCTGAAATAATATTAATTTATAGTAATATTAATAATCCTTTCTATAGCACCACATTTTTACAAGGAACTTTACAATCAGCTCTTCAGAGCATCCTTCACAATATCAAGTATGGCGTAAAGCTTCAGCAAAGAAAGCACACAGTTATCACTGGGGAGACAAACAAATCAGAAAATATTCTGTGATGCAGTGGGATTTAAGGTTGAAAATAGGTGCTAAGAAAACAGGAAAGCTCTCAGCCAAGAGGAAATGGGGCACTGTTATGAAAGGCAGAACTGGTGGAGATGAAACCTTAGGCTAACAGAGGGAGCTAAAACAAGAGCGAAGCAACATATAATTAGGAGGTATTTGGAGCGTGACGCTGAGGTCAGCAGATGAGAAAGTACAGCCTGGTTTGGAAGGGAAAGAGAAGAAACTTAACTCTGAAGGTAAAAGACAGAACACAAAAGGATTTAAAGAGAGAAGTGATGTGGTTAGAAGAATATGACTTTCAATAGTGATATTTTTGTTAGACTGAAGATCTGAAGCTCTCAGAATGGATATGTGAGTAGAGAAGAAAGAGAGGAGGGATAGATATGAAGGGACTAAATGAAAATGCAGTTGGGAAAAAAACAAAAAAAAAATTAAGAACTACAACCAGGAAAGAAGTGGAGAGCTGATAAGCTCAGGAAGGCAGAAACTAGGTGAGGAATGAGAATGATGTACTGTGACAAAGGTAACTGAGAGACAGCAAAAAAGGTATAAGGAAATAAGAGAGAAATCTATGTTTAACAGTAAGACTGTTTTTTACAGATTAAAATACAGGGAGGCCACGTCATTGCTGATATCCTAGAACATGACTGATGGAGGAACAGAGTAGGCACCTCTTATTTACGCCAAAACAAAATATTCAAAGGTAAAGAGGGATGATTAAGTTAATATGTGAACAGAAGAAAAAAAAAAAGTCATTAGGTGAAGACAGTAGATAATACACTTAGAGGAGAAAGAGTCAAAAAAGAATATAAAAGAATATATGAAATATAAAATCTTAATATAAATATACATTTCTTAACATAAATAAAAAGGATTAAAATTGCAAAGTGAAGGAAAGAGAGTAGGAAAGGAATTGAGAAAGAGGAATGGTATAGATTGAGGGACTGTGAAGTCATAAAGAATGGGTTGATAGAGAACAGATTAAAGGCAGGGGAGGTAATAAAAGGCAGGGGAGGATGAAAGCATCTTTCTGAGTACTAAATGTAAACTGCAAAATTTTAAAAGATTATTCAGATGAAAAAGCCACATTTATATAGATATATCAAACACATTGATGGATGAAGCTTTTAGCAACCTGATTTTGTGAAAGGTGTCCCTGCTCACTGCAGGGGGGTCGGACTAGGTGATCTTTAAAGGTTCCTTCCAACCCAAACCATTCTATGATTCTGCCCCTAAGCTCCAAGACATTGCTAACAAACCTCATCTATCATCAGAAGATGGGTGTGCTTTTGAAGAAGAGTCAAACATTAATTTAATGGGAAAGTGAAGGGATGATAGTAAAATATTCATTAAAAAAGCAGTAAAAGAAAGTGCTCCACAGACCTTTGAGGAAAATAATTAAGAACTATAATGCTGTATAATATATGTTTGACAAATATGAACTGTACAAGCTAAGCACAAGTGACAGATGCCTACCTGATTTTACAGACATATTAGAGTATCTTCAATAGATTTAAATATTGGTCTGGAGATTTCTGATTTCTTCTCCTGATTAAATGATTGACCTTCAAGTATCTAAACATAGCAGATACTTTTAAAATTGTTAATATTAATGAATCTTTTTAAGCCTGTGGACTATCAGTAATTTCAAGCAAATTCAGATGTCAGAGTTTAATAGGAGTCATGATGAATCAGAACAGACACTTACCTTCCTCACTAAAATTAATATATTATTACGATAACACAGCTCTAGAATACATAAACCACCTCTACTAATAGGAAAGGGCATAAAGACTGCAGGAAAAATGAAAGGTGTTTGATGAGCTTGTCTGCATGACAGAAAATGGTGTTCTTCCCACTGTCACAGCAAGAGCAACGATGCAAAGGCTTGTGTACTTAATTATTTACTACATTTTTCTATCAAGACAAAAAATTCAATTTACTTTACCTGGTGTACTGATAGTAAAAGCAGTGCTGGAAAAACACTAATAAACCACAACCACAATACAATACAAAAGTATACAATAATAAAATACAGTACAATAAATCAAACCTTTAAAATGATCAGTGGGTGGGAGCTGGCTTTTAGAAGTTAGTGCACACAGGACAAAAACCACTACCTGTACCTATTTAAAAGGAATTACATCACTTCTCAAATACAGAACTTTGCTCACGAATTGTAAAAAAAAAAAAAAGTAATTAATTTTCAAAATTCAGAGAAATCTGTACTTATTTAGGTGGAAATTGCACCAATTTCCAGTAGCAAGCAAGTTTGAAACAGAATTGTCGAAACACACCTTTGACCTGGTAGTCTTGTACATACAATACAGTTAATAGCTTCTAAATCTCTTCTACAGGAAAACATTCTTTATTCCAAATACTCCAATGTGTACTTTGACACTTGTTTTGGTAAAAAAAAAAATAAAAAATTACTAAGTAAGTCCTCCACAGCAGCTGAAAGTTATTTCTTTATAGAGAAGTGAAATGTTAGTGAACTTCCTTGATTACCATTGACAATTTAGCAAGAACAAATATAGAATCCAATTTGCTTGTGTTCATCCATCTTTTTAAAAGTTCTGTTCAGTTCCAACAGTGTAATGGTGGATATATTTACTATATAAAATTATGAAATATAAAATTATTTAGAAGAGTGGAATTGAAAAAGCAGGGTAAAGTGCTCTTCACTTTCCCAGAAAACAATTATAAGACAATAAAAACCAAAGTGAACTTTTCTTGTTCCTTTATCATAATAACATATTCTGGATTGGATAGTAACCCTCTATTAAAACTATGACAGCATTTCAGGGTCCATAGATCTTTATCACTCTTTTAACTGCAAGACGTGCAATTAATTTAACCTGTGTGAATCTCAGTATAGTTGCCCCAATCTTTTTTGAAAAGAAGCGTTCTCAAAATGTTACTGCACTGTAGTCTGCATTTTATCCACATTAAAAAAAAAAAAAAAAATAAAGAAGAAAAAAGCACTTGGAATAAAATCTAGAAAATTATAAACTAGATTTAGCACAATAAAATGTTTTGTCCTTACAACAGTTCAGACAATTTATGTTCCTCAAGTGAGTTGATACTGGCTGGATGCCAGGTACCCACCAAAGCTGCTCTATCACTCCCCCTCCTCAACTGGACAGGGGAGATAAAACACAATGAAAGGCTCATGGGTCATGATGAAGACAAGGAGAGATCATTCACCAATTACCATTACAGGCAAAACAGACTTGACTTGGGGAAATTAATTCAATTTATTATCAATCAAATAAGAATAGGATAATGAGAAATAAATCCAAAATATTAAAACACCTCCTCCCCACTCCTCCCTTCTTCCCAGGCTTAACTTTACTACTGATTTCTCTACATCCACTCTGCCAGTGGCATGAACAATTTCTGTGTTTGATTTCCTTATTCTATTTCTTAATCACTAGATGCTGGCAGTTCAGCACATCAAAATGTGGAAGCAAGAAAATCCTATGAAAAACAAGGGCTATTTCCTTTTTTGTTTGACTTTAGAGACTCCTGAATGACCAAAGCAGTTGAGTAGTCAAAGAAACATAGCACTGTAAAATCACAGGTGTCTGTCAGTGTAACAGAGAAATATAGGAGAGGAAAAAGACATTTAGGAAATGAACATGACTGCTAGCAGTACATAAAGTAAGATTGTATTTAGAGATTAACCTAATAGGCACCTTCATTAATACTAGTATTAACAAAACTATTTTACAAATTTCTTAGATCAATAGGGAGTCCACTAAAAAAAAATAATCTGCTAATGAAATACTTTATAAAATTAATTGCTCCTTCCTTTCTTTTAAAGGAACATGTGTGTTAATGTGTCAGAAATTGTAATGAAACATGGTTGATAAAACTGAATGTAACCCTCAGAACATTTCTGAGAATAACTAGCATTCTTAGTAAGCAATTAACTGCAGATAATTAAAGATACAGCAAGTTCAGTTCTTTAATACAATTTTAAACTAATATTTAGAAAACAAAGTATTGATTTCATGTTTCTGAAAGAGAAAACATCTCAAGAAACTGATTTTGTGTATATGCAAGCTTCCCTTTATATCCATTGCGTATTCCAAAAATAAGCAAAATAACCACATGTTTAAATGTCACCACTGAGAGAAGTGAGGTAAGTTGAGATTTGTAATTACATTTAGCCTTTCTAGAGAATATGGAACTCAATATCCTAATATCTACAGTAAAACCAAACAAAGTTTTCAGCCAAAACTTTTATTCAAACAACATACAGAAATTGTAGAACTAGTCAAATGCCTATTTATTGAGTTGGTGGCAGGTGGATATAAGAAGAGCCAAACACCTTCCCATCAGCACTACTGTATGCAGCAAGCAGAAGCATCAAATATTGAAGATCCATTTACAGAGCTTCTATATGTGTCGGTCCCCACTCACAGACTATGAAGTGCACAGAATAAAGTAAGATATGTTTGCAAGCATCTACATTAAATTTGTGAACTTGTTAGTGATGAAAAAAAAAATGTTTTCAAAATCTGAGGGTTTCGTTGTTTAATTTATTATTATTATTTTCTCAGAAGATATAAAATGACACAGTATATCATACACTCAAAAACCAGCACTTCTTTATGTTAAACATAACTATTATTCTGTGGGTACTCCCTTAAAGCAGGGATAAAAAATCAGTTTTCAATCTTAACTACAAATGTCAGGTCCCATGAGAAAATGGCCCAAAGTTTTCTGTTGTCTAGATGTATTACTTGAAATGTCAATGCAAAGACAAGTAATGCAAGCTCTCATCAGTTTACCTGACCTTCTCTGAAACAGAGGTTGATAGTTGTTCTACATGTCATGTATACTGGCAATATCCATACATGAGTAGTGTGTTGCAAGATGCTCTTCTGACTTTCCCAGACCTCTTCCCAGGCCTTTGCTTATTCTTTTTTTGTCATCAGATCCTGAATGTAATGCAGTCTCCTAGGTTTTACTCCACAGACTATCATTGCTCTACATAACTTGGCCTTTGCCAGGTCTTGCAGTAGGTAACTGCTGGTGGTAAATGCATGAAAATAGAGCCTTCAACACAAGCCTTCATTTCCTTCTGAACACAGTGCATGCAATCTGCACTAAACAAAACAGGTTTCTTTTACAAAATCAACAAGTGGAACATTTACCAATGCACTGACGTTTCCCAACTGCCTCCCAGAAGGAAACTGCTGCGCAGGAACTTAGAGCATTGTTGGTAGTTTCAGGCAACGTACAGAAAGGTCCTCTGCAATTTGAGGACCTCCCCTCCCCATTTTACCAGTTATCTGTTTTCCATGCTCTGAACATCCCAAGTTCCAGAGAGTGCAAACACAACCTATAAATCTTAATAGTGCTTAGGCATAGAATCTTCTAATAATGGCCTGTTTTGTAAATTTGCCTTGAAAAAAAAACAACATAATGCTTTCTTAAACCTTAGCCTTCTTTTGGCTACTGTATATGCCAATTCTCATCTTAGCCCTTTGACTTCAAGCAGGCAGTAAACAATAAAATCGAGTGCTACATAATGCATAATCTGAGTGAGAAGTAAGATATGTATTTTGCCAAATTGTAATCAATATTATACACATCATACAGTACTTTTGAACGCTACAGTTCCTAGGTTTTAATAGCATGCAGGATAGGAGAGAGGCAAGAAAATTACTACACTAGAAAGAACAACTTCCTCGCAGTGAGGAAACTCCATCTGAAAAAGTCTCGTTACGATCATTAACTTTTACAAACAGTATTTAAGTATTTTCGTCAGTAACTGTGGTCCCAAAACAGTAACAGTTTCCTAGCATCCTGTACCCAGGGCGATTTGAACATATACCTACATATGTCCATCCAACTACTTTAGCAGGAGTCTACTACCAACCCAAGAGAAACAAGATTTTACCTTCTACATTTCAGAAGAGACTGCTAGATAATTGTTTCAGAATTGTAAACCTTGTTACTAACTTAAATCTACTTTAAATAAAAATTATCAGGTAGCTAGCTATAGGATATGTGGGATTACCAGAAAAATACCTAGGGAACAGAGGTACAAATAAAGGAAGACACTATAGCAACAGGCATATTTTTTAAGGTTTAAGCAGAAAAGCAAGCATGTACTGACTTTCTACTTGGATACATGCTGTCATCAAAATGAATTTAAACTAGATACAAGACCTGTACAGCCCAATTTAATTTTATGAAGCAATTTTTCAAACAACTATATATGCCTGTTACAATGTACAAGATGAGATTTGGGTGCTGTATCCTTTATTGTCGCAACTGTGTGTTAATTTGTCTGTCAGCTGAAGTGTATGTATTAATCTATTTGTGTTTGGATCAATTCCAATTTTCTAATCTTCTCAGCAGCTTTCACAGAGACTCCATATTTCTTAAAAGGAACCTCCCACAACACACATTTTCTTCTGTCTTCCCATATGTTGCATTTTCCTTCAAGATAACTCTGGTCTAGTGCTCAAGGTTAACATGCTTCTGTCATGGACCCGGTTGTACAACTAATGAATTCTTCTCTACAGAGATGAAAAACATCTGATTTACTCTTGTGAGCAGGAATTCCCTTGTTCAGGAAGATACTTGTTAAGCGAAAGAGAAAATAAATATTTTGCATTTTTTAAAGGTTTATTTTGCACTATTTTTAAATTATTTTACAAGGCTAACATCAATGTATTTCTAGTAATTAAAGCAGGCAATAATAAAATCAGGTTAATACACATCTGTAGTAAACATAGGGTAAATACAGGTTAACCATTATGAGATCTCTGTGCATGACTAACTAGTTGAGTGTAGAAAACTATTTTTAGATTTCATTAACAAGACGGGATGACCATAACTGACTCATTATGCTAAGTGTGTAGTATGGATGTTCAAGCAGGTTATTCTAGTTGTAGCTTTTGTTCCTTTGAGCTTTTTGAATGGAACACTTGATTATAAAGAATACTTCGTTGTTAGGATGCAGACTATTCCACTAACATCACTGGTCACCATGAACATAGTAAGTGCTGGTCTTCATAATTAGCTTGGCTCCCATAAGACAGATTTGCTTCACATTATCTCTGTCATCAGTAATTTGATGGCACTGATATCTTTTATGATAAAGCAATTAATGATCAATGCTATCTTGACCTAGGAACCCAGAGCCACAAATGTATTAGTTGTGAAAAAGGAATAGCAGATATATTTTGAAGATGGACTCAATAGAAGGCCACTAAAACTATGTTTTGCTATGAATTCTGATTGCAAGGGTTATACAAGTAAAACCTAGTGGGCACACAGCCTTACAGGATAAAAGGAATGTTGCCCTCTGCTACCTTTACAGTTTGCGGAGAGACAGAAACTTCTAAAGTACAGTCAAGCCCACCCAACCTTTACTGCCTCAGAGAATGCTCCCTCTCCATCCACTGCAGGGAAGACTAGAACAGTTGGCTGCAAATCAGACACACCACACTCAAACATCTAGCATTAGAGAGGATTAATCCAGGCCTCAGTGTTTTGCTATTCTATTTCATTCACTCTGCATTGGAATTCTTGTTTTTATTGTTTCAGGGCTAGTGAGTTTAACACAGTGGATGGATCTGCCCAAGAAAAGGTTCTGTAATTTTCGACACAGTACTTAAATGGGAAAGAAAATGGATGATGAATTGTTTCTTCTCTGAATAGGCACATGTTAGTAAGAAAGAGATGGGGTAAACCCCGTCTTATAACAGCAATATATTGAAATGTCTTTAAATGTCACACTGTCTGCAAATATGTCAGAAAAGTCTACGCCCTCTCTTTATGTCACCTCAGTGCACAGAACTATTTTTCTTTGTGGCAGGGACTCAAAGTAATTATCTTGACCATGGCTGTAAAACACAGATAACTAGACCGTTGAAGTTGAAAGGAAAAACATGTAGTTTGGAATGAAGTAATAACTCAGATGAAAATGCAACCATAATCATTACTTGATAGGTAGTATAGTATGGATGGTTCCCAGAAGGCATAAATACAAACAGAATATAATCAACAGTGGCTTCATTATTGGATTTACAGCAAGGAGAGTAAATTTTCATCATAATCTTACATCAGAAGCAGAAGGACACTAGATGACTTACTGCAGATTAACAAGACTACTGGAAGATAAATAAATTACACTCAGCATTTTCAGAGTATTAGAAAAACTACAGTCAATCAAAATGTTAAAAGATATGCTAAGACTTAAGGAATCTGGTTTTCTTCCCAAAGACGTTAAGAAAACTCTGCTAAATTATGAAGTTTGGAGATTCTTTCCAAGGAACAACCGTTACCTACATCACTGAATGATTCCATTGTATCATATACACCTTCTATCATCCACATCAAGTAATGAAAATAACGAGCAAATTATTTCTAAAAAGAAATAACATAAAGTCTTCACTCATCCAAAAATATCTAAATATATCAAATAAAATATCAAATTCTGCGCATTAATCATAGCTACAGGGAAATGTCCTCCAGTGACAATCTGAAGGAGGAAAATGCAGACTTTTTAAAAGGCCAAAGTTTATTTCTCAAATAAGGAATGATCATTTTCTACCACAAAGCTTGTCTTCTGGAGAATACTGTATTTAAATAAAACACTAACAAAATCAAGGAATAGAGAAATTTTAATCATTTTAAGGTTTTTCTTTCATTACTTACTCTTTATAGTCATGGAAATCATGATAAATAGGTGAGAATATGTCTCTTCTGCTCTTTCAGAGCAATTCTCTACTGACAGTGCTCTGTCATTCCCATGATCTTCCACTCTTTTCCTTCAGTCAGAAAGACAAAATATCTAACTGCCACCTCAGCTCTTTTACTCTTCACCAGCAGGTTCCCTTCTGAAGATTTCAGTCATTTCTGTGACAGTGCTGTCGCTCCTGCTTAACAAACAAGTCACACTCCCTCCTTGGAAGATGAAGTGGTATTTTTATATTTCAGTGATCAAACCCACAAATGTACAATTAGACTTTAATCAGAAGATAGTCAGCAGAAAGATAGCAAGAAAACTGACGCAGGGCATTTGTGGTGGATTTACTGAGCGCGATTCAACCACCTAAAAGGTGGACATCTAGCCTTAGTTTCCCCTTTAGTTGAGAGGAAAGCATCAACATCTCTAAGGATAATTCATTCTACCTAGCTTAGATACATTCTTTATCATAGAATCATAGAAT
>NW_010330243.1:0-963 GCF_000700745.2 Antrostomus carolinensis
ACATGTCACCATGAGTGTCACCTGTGGGAGGTGGGACACGGTGACAAGAGGTGGGACACGGTGACAAGGGATGGGACCCACCAGTGGGGAGGATTTGTTGGTTGTCCTCCATGTCCCAACGTTCTTCTTTGCGGCGGGCGCCGCTGACGATGACGTAGTCACAACCCGCCGGGTCCGTCTGCATCTCGATGTAGTTGACACAGAGGTGACACTTCATCCTGAACCTGGGGACATCGTTGGGGACATCGTTGGGGACATCAGTGTCCTGGTGTCACCACCCATCACCCATCATCACCCACCTGTAGATGGGTGTCGTGTAGTAGGTGCCAACTTTCTTCTTCTCCGCGTTGTAGCGGACGCCTGCAATGGAGAACGAGGAGATGATGGGGTGATGCCACCACTGTCATTGTCACATTGTCACTTTGTCACCATGGTGGCCACAAACCACCAAAGCCTAGGAGGACTCACCCATCCCGATGTGGTTCTTGCAGCCGTCGCACCAGATGTTAAAGGGCATCTCGAACCTGATGATGTTGGGACACAAGCGGAGTGGGGACGTCACCGTCACCGCCTCGGGATGGTGACAATGACAATGGTGTCCCCCCCCCCCAAAAAAAAGTGTCCCCAAAGGCCTTGGTGGCACCTCACCTGATGATGAGGATGCCCTGGGACAGCTTACGGGCGCGCTCTCGCAGGGGGTGGCTGTGGTGGTACTTGTTGAGGGAGCCATGCTGCCAGGATGGAGATGAGGGTCAGGTGACACCGGGTGACATCGTGGTGGCACCGGTGTCACCTCCTGGGACAGAGCCAGGTGTCCCCACCCCACCCCCCTGAGCTCCTACCTTGGCCGGGTCGAAGTCGGGGGGGTAGTACTTGTTGGTGCCTTTGCGCTCGCCCTGGGGGGGGGGAAATGGTGTCAGAGGGACAACGGAGTGGCCGTGGTGGCCACAGTGTGACCATGGT
>NW_010330244.1:0-12009 GCF_000700745.2 Antrostomus carolinensis
AGAAGGGCTGCGCTGAGGGGAGAAGGGCTGCCCGCCTGCCCGTCTTTCCCACTCGCCAGGCCGCTGGGCTCAGGGTCAGCGGTACAGCGCAGACGGGCGGCTGCTGCAGTCCTGTGCAAAAATAAGTCAGAAGGACATGTCCTGCTGTAGTGTTTAAAATACCGAACACTGAGCACGCACGTACTTCAAGTAAATACAAATAAATCCTGCCCTTGCTTGTGAGGCTTGGAGAACAACGAATTCCTTGAAAAAACAAACAACCCCCCAAAATACCCCGATGGGCTGAGTGGATAGAGACATGCCACAAATGGCTGGATTGAGCGTCCCAGGGTGAATTATGAATATCAACTTGTTGCAAAGGACGCCTGACCCTTTTCTTAGGCTAAATTAGTTTGAGAGCTGCTGTTAACAACTTCGTTAGCTGTGTTTTGCTAGACTGTCCTAATATTCATATTTTCTGAGCTGTAATCTAGTGTTATTCCCAGGGGTTCTCCAAGAAAGGAAGTGGAGAATGTTCTTTTCAAAAGCATGAAGTGGGAAAATGTTTAGAACTATTTATAGCTGCACTTAGACTGTGGAAATCCCAGACATTATAAACTATTTATAGTTATTCTTTGGGTTAAAAGGGTGAAGTCAGAAATCTTATTGAAAAAGTTGCATATGCTT
This sequence comes from Antrostomus carolinensis, assembly GCF_000700745.2. Taxonomy (NCBI): domain Eukaryota; kingdom Metazoa; phylum Chordata; class Aves; order Caprimulgiformes; family Caprimulgidae; genus Antrostomus; species Antrostomus carolinensis. Next base: position 667 of record NW_010330244.1, read on the forward strand.
TTTATCCATTGGTTACATTAAGTGGGGCTTTTGAGTGCGGGATGGGGCTAGAGGAGATTGATGAAGCCTAGGAGAAATCAAAGAGGATGTGAAGACACGAATTTGGCGAGACGGACATGGTGTGTTGTGAAAACAGGAAAGGGCTCCTGCGCAGGGGCCAGCGGTGGCTGAGGCTGCCCCTCAGCACCTGCTGACTTCGCCCGGTGCCCAGGGCTGGTCAGGACCTGCACGCTTGCTCTTTCACTGTGGCTGTTGACAGTAAGTTAGCGTCTTCCCTGCCAGAGGCTTATTCATACTGGCTGTTAGAGGAAACCCTTGCCAGCTGCCACTATGTTAGAGCCACAGTCTTTACCTGTTTTCGTGTATTGAACCTCTTTATGCTTTAAATCCTTGGAAGTCTGTGCATGAGCCCTTTCTTCAGTGAGCTCCCCATGGCATCTGCAGGAGCCGGGTATCACCAAGCACATCATTTCACACGTTCCCGGCTGGGCTTTGCGGCAGGGTTCCCTCTGCAGCTCCAGCAGCTGGGATTGACCGCGTGTGGACAGCAGTGGTCTGGGCTGCAGGGATAGCTACTTGGACTGGCTGGGACCCCCATCTTCACAGCACCTTGGTGAATGACTACATTTCAAAATTAAATAATCTCTAAAGCTTTTCATGCTTTGGTCAGAATTGTCTAGAACAGGCCTGAGTTTGCCACAGTAATTAAAGATGACTGTAGGAATATCTCTTTACAAATCTACTGACAGTTAAACACAATGAGCAGATGCAAACTGTCATCTAAACATAAATGTCCTGTACAACCTGAGAACATTGAAATGCAGCTCATTAGTACCAAAATATCATATACAAAACCACTGTTAATGTAACTAAACATTTAAGGGGAAGCTTTTCCTACTGTAACCTGCATAATGTCAAACATGAAATCACAGTGATGCATGCTTTCCCACTGCTGTGCTTCATTGATGAAGTTAGTGTGCAAAATCAACTGTCTCTTTAAAAATCCCCAAACCTCTTAAAGTATTACTATTATTGTTAAAAAAACCCCTCTCCTATCTTCCAACACTTTTTATTGTGGCTGACTAGAATATCTTTCAATTAGTATCCCTGATAAATGGATTATGTCAGGTATTGAAAGAGCTATCTTTTAGCATCTTCTGAAAAATCCACTCTTTTTTTCTTTGAATAGTGGATTTAAATGTCTCATTTCAAATGAGAGTTGTCTGTTATTTCTGCTCTAAGCCCAGCTTCTCCTTGGCCCTGCCTAATGCTGAAATTTGTGCAAATGTTTTTAAACCTCGTATCATTTTCAATTTGCCATGGTTTTAGTGTCAACAAAGAGCTGCTCTGTGGTGATGCCACTAATCAGGTAGGTGATATAAAATGTATTCTTGCTTGCGAGTGCTTTTGTTGGTCCATCCAGCCCTTGGGACGAGCATGTTTGCATTGGGTGTCTAGATCGTCTTACTTTGTGCCTGCAATCTCTGTGAACAGAAACACAGGGTGAATATGTGCACGTACAAGCTACGTGTCTGTCCTTCGGTTACCTTACCCTGCTTCTCCCAGCTTGGCTGTATTTCTGTAGCGACCCACAGTGGAGTGCACAAAGAGGTTTCTTGGGGTAAAAAATACCCTTTGAAGTAAGGTATCCTTTTTTACCCCCACCTCCCTCTTCAGGTATAATGAGTTTCACAGATTGCAATCACATGCTGATGTATGCACAGAATAACTGCCCCAGGTCAGACCTCAGCCTTCACCATTGAAAGAAGAAAGCCATCAGAGCTTGTCTTGATGCACTTGTGCTTTTACTGCCCTTCATGGTATCAAGGGCTGATGACCAAAGTTGGAGTAAAGTTGATTTGACGAAGTCAAAGCCCGGTTTAAGAGTGGCTTAAGTTTAAGATCTAATTTATCACAACTGGCATTTTGATAACTTCATAAATCATTTTATTAACACTGTCATGATTCTCTTAATGATTCAGCAAGCTCCTGCAGCAAGAAAAAACAGACTGAAAAGGTTGCAGACAAACTTGTGTTTTAATAGGCAGACCTACCAGATGGCATCTTTTATTGGCAGCAATGCAGCCATTTACAGCCTTATTAGCAGCCATGTGTATATTTGTGAAGTGTTCCCCAGGACAATGCTGGGTGGTTTTAAAGGATATTTTCAAACTTATTTTTCCTCTCTGCATCTCAGCCCCCTTTTTTTCAAACCTCAAACTCATCAAGAATTGAGCTCATTTTCTTTCTCTAAAAGAGAGAAAAATGTTTTACAGCAACATATTTAAAAAACAGTATGGAAAATAAATAGTATAATTTGTCCATGAACCAGACCACCAGCCTGTTTTGCAGGAGCAGTGAACTGACAGAGCCTGTGCTGATCCAGTTCAAATGCTGTTCTTTCCCCTTTTTAAGGGGGAGATCACAAGCAATCCCCAAGGATGAAGCACCTCTGACCCTCTCTGGTGCAGCAGAAATAAAGTGTGGAGGGAAATCACCTCACTAGATTCTTTGGGAATTTTCTAACTTGCAAAGTTTAGCTATCAGTTTTCAGGTATTCAGTTGCTTGAATCACAGGCAATAATAATGAGATAGAAAACACTTGTAAAGAGGCAGCTATTAGTACTGTCCTTGCACAGGTCACACAAAAAAGCACAACTCTGCTGGTTAAAAAGGAGCATTGCTTCTAGGTACCCAGGTTGATATTCTGCAGAAAGCGTTTATTGAGTCTGTAAATGTAGCTGTATTCGGTCGCTCATTGTCCAAATTATCTCAATATCAAACCCACAGCAAAGCAGTGTTTTACGTCACTGACTACCAGTAATAGCAACGCTGAGGCAGAGGTGTTGAGTTTAAATGTCAGCCATGACCTGCAGCTCTTGGCATTTTCCCACACTCAGTTTGCACCATCCAGTTTTCCTGAGAGACCCCTGGATTTGGGCTTTCCCTGTATAACTGGCGATCGTACATTCGCACACACAGTTTTTCCTCTGCATTAGAAATTGAAAGTCTGCATTTGGAAGGTGGCTTAAGAATCCTGTCTTGCTATGGAGTAAAGTAGTAATCATCTTAGTGAATTGCTGGTTTTACAGAGTCCAGCTGCTAAAATAGAATTGGAGGCCACTGATGTGAGTAAATGGTATTAGTTATGACAGAGCAGACCACTTGTTCCTGACTTGCAAAAAGGAAAGATTTTCTTACCTCAGTAACTAAAGCTAATTCTGCCAACAATACAAAGGCAAAAGGTTATCAAGTTGAGATCAAGTGTGGCTTTGGTTATTTATTGATAATTTAAAACATTTTTGCTTCCTAAAGATACCTGGAACACTATTCTTTGATTAATTGGAAAGAATTCTGGTATTATTTTAGACACAAGGATTATATTTCTCGGCTGTATTGCAGGATTGCACTGCGCCCAGCCTACCGCTGTGGAATGACTTACACTACAGGTAACTGTAGGCAGCTCCTGTGAAAAGATGTTTCTCAAATCAGCTGCCACAAGGAACAGCGTTGCAGAAGGTTCCATGGCACATCACTGCTGAGCCAGGCTGCGTTTGCATCTCAGCATGGTGAGAGCAATATGCCATTTTCAGCTTTCCCTGGGACAGCTGTAGTTGCAGCAGCAGCAGCACAGATCCGTTTCTGACTAGAGAGCAGGCTTTCCTACTCACTGCGTGCCACAGAAAAAAGCTCATGGCGCCTGTGCCGGGAGAGTTAGAAGAGGCAGAGCTGACTACTTTGCTCATCATTTCCCATGGTTATATACCGATTTCATAGTCTCTGGTCCATGAAGAGTGACAGGCTTGTGTTGCTGCTATGGGAAGGTGTGGTCTTTCAGCAGTGTAGGAGGAACTTCAGGAAAGGGAAGGCACCTCTTATTTGGTGCAGTAATGGTGGGACCACAAATGTAAAATTGACAAGATTATTTGGATGCTGACTTCCATTTCCATCTCCAGGGTTGGAAAGATGATGGCTAGTCAGTATGGTGTTCATAAGATTCAACCCACTCCGTTTCAGAGTGACAGTCACAAACGAAGCCATAGCAGACTGAGCTGTCATTAGCTTTCTCAAACCATGCCATAGCCACTGATGCAACACACATCATATCTGCTGCCCTGAGCAGGTGTGGTGGTTCGTCACCGGGAAGGATGTTGTCTCTCTGCAGTGTTGCAAACCATTGTAGATCACCACACCCATCACTTCCAACTAGTTTTGCACGGTGCGTAGTATCTTGTGTAACTGCTGCCTGGCAGCAAAAAAGGCCAGAAAGCACCTGGAATTGGTCCCATCAAGATGGGGGGAGTCATCATGCCAGAGTTCAGCAAGTTGTCCAGCCTCCAACAATTCCTAGCTCAAGAACTTCCTGAGCCAAATTATTCTGATTTGAATGTCTCCAGTTGTTTTTAAACCAATATGAACTTTTCATGTTCACTAAGTGCCATAGCTTGATTATATTTTGTGTGAAGAACAGCATTGTCCTCTCAGCCATCTCTTTTCCAGACAGGAGAATCCTAGTCTACGTAATCACTTCTCATATGGAGATCACTTTGTAGGGTTGAATTTGCTGCCCCTCTCTGAGCCTTTCCAATGGGTACTGTTTCTGTTTAGATACAGGGAGATCAGAACTGCATACCTGCGTGCTTGGAAATGCAAAGGAAGATGCTGATAGTTGGGCTGGACGTAAGGAACAGAAGCACAGAAGGAGAAAATGCTGGATAAAGTCAGGGAAAAGTGATCAAGTTCAATCATTCTGCAACTCCACATTCTTCCATTTGCATCTTCGTGCCCTCTAATAACTTTTATATGGGCCATCAAAATATGTTCAACATCCCTGCACTTATGAAGGACATTCTTCTCTTCATCAAGCAGGATACTGAATGTAGCTGGGAATAAAATAACAGTGTTGATTCCCAGACTAGAGAACTCTGCTTTTAGCGTCAATTTTTTATTCAAGCCTGTGTTGCCTGGGCAATGTCAGGGAAAATATAAATTCTCTTCTGTAGGAGGAAATGCTCTGCCTCCAAACTTCTAAAATGCTTATCTTTGTGTACAGCTGAAATATGATGAAGCATGTGTCCAAAAAAGTGTATTCCCAAGTCAGCATTTGAAGTGGGTGTGAATTTCAAGTTATTCAGAAATATTCAGTCATCAGTGGGGGGAGGAAGAGCACCAGATTTCTTTAAGTGCACATTAGAAGTGGCAGAGTGACCAGTTGGGCTCTTCACAGAGGTCAAGTATCTACAAGCTTGTAGTACTGTTTCCAAGCGTCTTGATTTTCTTACGAATTGACACATTAAGCTGTAATCAGGGGAGGTCCATATTTGTTCATCTGTTGAACTAAAACCTTTACTCCTCCCCAGAGCTGTTAAAATACAAAACCCCTGGCTTTGCTCAATATTTCAAGAGTGTAAGGCAGAATTGTGAATGTTGGTTTAGTTACCCACACTGATGAATGACTTTTACCCACATACGTTGCACAGGACGTTTAAAGTCATGGCATCTTCCATACGGCGTACATACAGTTCCTCTTGGCTTTAGGCTTATCTCTGGGTCCCAGGGACTACTCAGCAAAACTTCCCCTGGCTGAACTTCTGGTTCGTGAGTGAATGAGCTGGAATGTTTCATTCCAGAGCAGAAAATCTGGGAAGTGCTTTTCCTTTACCTCTCCCCATACTTGTAACCAAGTCAACAACTGAAAAATGATCTAAAGAAAATACAGCCTTACCCAGCTGAAAGAAAGCCTGGAAAGTAATGTAAGGCTCAGGCATATCACGTGTGTTGCGTACAAACTGAGTCTACGCAGTACACAGCCCTTCTGGGGTAACTTACAGTGTTTACTGGTTGCTGAAAATAGGCCCAGGGCCGTGCAAAGTCCATATCCCACGTCTTACCTCAATACAGTTGGAATCTCTTCTGTTTGACTCTTCTTCCATTTTTACGGTGTGTTGGGTTTGTCTGTGTGTGAGGGGGGTGGTTTTGGTCGTGGAGGAAGGGGCTGTAGTGGTGGCCTCTGTGAGAAGATTCGAGAAGCTCCCCTGGCTCCAAGGTGGACCTGCCTCCAGCCCAGGCCAAGCCAGTTAGCAGTTGGGAAACGCCTCTTCAGATCCATATTTATGAGAGGAAGAACTGGTTTGGCAAGGAAGGAGAGAGCCATCAGGAGGCCATCACCCTGAACAAAAGACCATGGCCTGAAAAAAATAAAAGACATCAACCACAAGAGGAGGAGGGGAGGAGATAGAGAACGGCAGACACTCAGATCAGCAAGGAGGAGAGTAAGGGGAGGTAAATGAAGTCCCCTGCAGCCCATGCAGGTTCAGTGGCAGAGCAGATACCCATGTGTAGGCCACAGAAGACTGTAAGGAAGGAAGGAAGCTGTCCCCGAGGGTAGGTGTGACTACGTTGAGAGCTCATGATGAGCAAGGAGACCCCAGAGCCGCTCATGTCAGAGTCGGGGGAGGAGGTGCGCTGGACCGGAGACCTGTCTGCAGCTCATGGAAGTCCCCATGCTGGAGCCAGGAGCTGTGCCTGAAGGGGTCTGTGACTCTGTGGAGAGCCTGCACGGGAACACTTTGTTCCTGAGCTCTTTTAGCCTGCGGGAGGGACCTTATGCCAGACAGAGTGGCAGAGACAAACTGACTGAACCCCCATTCCCTGCCCCCTGCGCCGCTGTGGGGGGAAAGTAGAGAAATCAGGAGCAAAGTGATTTGAGCCCGGGAAGAAGGGAGGGGTGGGAGAAGGTGTTGTAAGATGTGGTTGTTATGTCTCACTGCGCTACTCTGATTGATTGGTAACTAATTAAATTGATTTTTCTTCCCCAAGTTGAGTCTGTTTTGCCAATGACCATAATTGGTGTGTGAGCCGTCCCTGTCCTCATTTCAACCCACGAGCCCTTTGTTGTGTTTCTCTCCCCGTCTCACTGGGTTGGGAGGGAGTGAGTGAAGGACCGCACGTGGTCTTAGCTGAGGGTGAAACCACCACATACGGTAAGGTAGAGTCTAATGGTTCCAGGCACTGTTCTGCTCACAAGCACATCAGCGTGCTGGAGAGCTTCATCTGGGAACATGCAAAGGAGGCAGATGAACCAGAGGGCTGGAACAGGTCGACCAGAGGAACATCATCTAAATACAAAAGCAAATATACAGTTCTTGGCCCATCAGAAGCTCAGAGTATCGCTTTCTGCCTGCCTAGCCCTAACCAGGTAGATGCAGTATACTACAAGTGGTAAAGAAGTGGAGGGCTTTGAAGTAGGGCATGGAGAGGATGGAGAACTGCACAAGGGATTTCTACAGGAACTTGTAAAATGGCAGCATGAAAATGGCTATTAACCACTCCACCCCATTCTCTCCCCCCAGATTTAATGCTTAAGGCTGGTATCCAGGAATGAAACAAAAGTGAGAATCAAAAAGTAGGTAGATGTCAGATTTGGTAGGGAGGGTGGGACTACAATGATGAGACCTTAGAAAAGAAAGGAAGGTTTTGTTTGAAAGAATGAAGAATGAAACAAACAGTGACTAAAACAGGGAACATGGCAAAGAACTGAACAAATAGTCTTAGGAACAGGAGTCTGGTGGACAGGAGAAACTGATATCGCAAGTGTTGACTGAAGGAAAGATAACAGCAGTCAAGAAGAAAACTGTAATTCTGGGCTTGGACAGCAGTTCTGGCAGAGAGGGAAGGACACATCCTACAGTTTCTGTTAAAACCATGGTGCCTGGCTGAGAAACACATTTATGCTTTAGAGAGGAGGGTCAAGTCAGACCCTCATGAAACAGGCCATGTTTTATGAACTTGACTGACCCAAGACTGTGGAATCCATAGGCACTACACAGGAAATAGTTATTTTGGAAGAGTATGAAGGAGGAAAAGATGATGATGCTCAGCCACTTCATAATATAAAAGTTGTGCCTTTGCTTGATTTGAGTGGAGGGATTTGCTTGTTTCTGTTCCTCTGCAGACAGTACTTCGCTGCCTAGTAGCAAGGTCTGTGATATCCTTATCAAGGAACCTTTTCCATCTTTCACAAGGCTATTTCATCCTTACTTACACTGTGCTCCAGGCTGCATTCTTTTGATCTTTGTGTGTAAATATCCTGCACTGTAATTTAGACATGAGATCATCTCTGTAACAGTTCTCAATTTAAAGCTATTTCCTCCTGCAATTTTGAAAGTGTACTTCTTTAATTATCCAAAGTTCTGAAAAAGCAGGGTCATAAGAAAGACCTATGGACTGTAGAGATTAACTACTTATGGCAGAGTTTCCAAGTTTCAGCTTCAGATGCTTTGCTTGTTATTAAAAGATCCTGTCACAGCAACAATATTGTAAAGCCACCTCCCTCAGCACTCTCCTCCCTAAAGACCCAGTTTTTCTCTCTCTCAGAAGTCCCAACTGTATAGTTCCATAAAGCCTGTCATGAAGAAGGAAAAAGCAAACCCCAAGCCTGTCTGGACAGGCAGTACCAATCCTTTCATCACCTCGCATGTAACTGCAGATTTTTTATTTGTATCCAAGAACAACATGAAAGACATTCTGGGCATTGACAAATCTCCTTGGGAAGCAGGCACCCCGGGGCAGTTCTGTCTCTAGTGATAGTTCAGGTGCTTTCCAGACAACAGAAGCTACTAGGCAAACAACACAAGCTGGCACGCAAGAAGTCATCTGAGGGTTGAGCCTGCGTGACCTTGGGATTCCCGGGGGCGAGGAAGGTGCGGACCTGTAGGCAGGCTGGGAGGGCTGCGCCTCCAGCGCTGTGCCTCAAATCACTGCCAACCCCTCTGAAGCATTCTAACTCTGGCAGTTCAAAGAAGCTTTCAGTCCTACATTACACCTGGCTGCTACCTCTCAACACCTCAGCCCTGCGCAGGAGTTTGCGCCACCCCGGGTGCTTGAAGGGTTGTTCTGTATCAGCACAGCACCTGTATCAACAGAAGAAAAGCTCTGCTTTGCCAGCTCTCAGGAAAAGCTCTGAGCAGACACCTGTGCTGATCACCAGCTGTTATTTATTTACTCCTGGCAGTTTTAAACCACCTTATTGCCAGCTGCTGCACCACGCTGTTCTAAGGGTGATGCTCTTCCAGAGCCCACCGATTGGTCATATCATGCAAAGAGCTCACTCCGAAATACAGTGATAAAAGGAGAGCAGAAATAAAACTCTGCAGCCACTTGGTTTTCTGTTATTAGATCTGTCATTAAAGAAGTCAGGCTGCTGGCACAGACACAGACTTTTCTGTGCTTTCCAGTTTTCAGTCACAGCAAATATTCCTTTTTTTTTTTTTTTCCCAGGATTGTGTGTTGTTCTTGAGGCAAAATTTAGTTTAATCAGCTTTCTAGTTGTTGTTCCTGGGATACCTCCATTTTAAGCTCTGAAAGTGTTAGAAACATCGCTCCACAAAGCCACAGTTCCTGCACAGAAATAATTAAAAGCACCTTGGTCTTTCGATCCCTAAGCTGATTATAGCTTTCATCAAAAACTGCATGTGTGTGTACTAGAAGCTTCCTAGTGCTGAATGTGCTGATAACACCTTACCACATAATGCAGTCATACCTGAATTACATTCTATACAGATCAATTAAAAGATAACACAAGTTCATTATAGTGGAACTATAAACAGAAAATCAAGTTATGCAATAGTTTTTACTGTTTATTTTTATTTAAAAAGTATCAATCTCCAGAAAGTTGCCTATAGTTGAGTCAGGAAAATAGAAACATAAAAACAGCTCAACAAATCTGTAGTTTAATAAGTCAGTACCAGATGGCTCATATTCTAGGATGACTGTGAATATTTAGAGGTTTTTTACTCACTAGATATACACACCACAAATGCAGTTGCAATCTAAAACTGACGCCAAAAACAGAGAAAGAAGGAAAAAAAGAGATGTATAATCCACCCCACTTATGAGTTTCTGGGAGACATCTTGCTTTCAAACACATCCTTAGCCAACCTCACCATGTCACTCACTCTGACTACAAAGAAATTGTTTGAGATCCTAATTTATTTTTAAGAATATACTGTTTGAAGAGGCCACCAATTTTGCTCTCATTCTAACACAAATTAAGCAACACATTCTTCAAGGCCGTGCCTGTGTTTGTCCTCATTATTTCTGCATTTGCCAATGTGAGGTCCCAGAAAATTATGCAAAATGCGGTAAAACTTCATCTCTGGAAGAGCAAGGCGGGAGGGATATTGGTCATCTGTGTGTCTGAGCGATATCACCTATACCATGAGTGCAAGTGAAATGAATTAAAATAGGGCCTGTGGTGAATCTCAGGAAGGAATAATACTTACTTTGGCTTTTCAGTTTGTTTTGGTTTAAACAGATTCCTAATCAAATTAAGCTAGCTTAGAAAGATCTTTAATCCTTCAGCAGGGGTGCAGGACCTCTCTGAGAAGGAGAGACAGCAGCTGAGCTAAGTAATTTTCACAGATCAATGGCAAAAATATTCATGCAGAATAAAAAAGGCCATGTTAAAACAACCTCTCCTCCACAAAAAAAGGCTGAGAGAAAAAAAAGGAAATTGAAAACCAAAAAAGTAGAACCCCAATAAGCTTAGTGTGGTACCATTTTGTAGAGGAGACAGTGCATGGCTGTGCTGTACCACAGCAGAATGGGAATCAAGCACTGTACGTTGCAAAGATCTTGGCACTGCTGACTCAAAACTACCCATGAATCAGTGATGCTTCATGTTGCTGGGATTTGTGCCTTTTCTTCTGTGTGTTACTGTCCTTAAGACCTTGGCATCAAGTACAGGTATTTTTTCAGTTGGTGGATTTCTTCTGACAAATGAATAATTTGACAGGTTTTCATCATTCCCACTCCCACATTGGTTTACTGAAGGGATGACAGTCAGTGTCTTTTCCTGTTGAGGTCGTGGGTAGAAACGCTTCCTTCCTTCCAACGCTGAGGTGGTTGAGAACCCACACGAGAGTACGTAGGTCAGAAGCTGTTTGTGTGAAAGAAAGACTCCAGATTATAAAATTTAAATAGTTTTTTGGTTTGTTTGTTGTTTTGTTGTTTTTTGGGTTTTTTTCTGCCTGTATAACATGCTAGTCTTTGGATTTAATTCTGATCTCTCCTGTATTCGCTATGTACTATTACAAAGCAACACTCAGTATGGATGGACAGCACTGCTGTTGCCCATGATGAACATGAAGCTGAACACGAGCAGACAGTGTGCACTTGCAGCCCAGAAGGCCAACCGTATCCTGGGCTGCATCAAGAGAAGCGTGGCCAGCAGGTCGAGGGAGGTGATTCTGCCCCTCTACTCCGCTCTCGTAAGGCCCCACCTGGAGTACTGCGTCCAGTTCTGGAGCCCCCATCACAAGAAAGACAGGGACCAGTTAGAAC